>NC_090921.1:1427884648-1428184648 GCF_040938575.1 Ambystoma mexicanum | reverse complement strand
TTGATAAAACTTGCTGAAGATCAGCACCTTGCTAAACAACATATTCCTAAAAATACTCCTGCAATTTGCATGACAAACCCTTCACATGTAACAGAAAACAACAACAGTGAAGACTCTGATGTTGCAGTAGTATCAAGACAAAATCTAAGACGAGAGATTGATCGATATTTAGAGAGTCGAAGTTTCGAGCCTCCTAAATTTCCTATTATAGCAAATGGCCCTGCTAAATGCACTTCTGCCATTGCACCTATTTCCTTGCCAACAACGACAGTCTTAGAATGTAAGAATCTCATTCCAAAACGAGTGTCCTTTGCTGAATCTGAGCCCCCAATTTCCAAAGGTGTGGATTAGAGAATGTTAAATAATGGTAGATTGTTGCAAAATGATCTCGATGAGATTAAAAACTCAATTGCTCGCCTGTGGCTGTTAAATTCGAAGACAAATAATGTTGTGCCATTGGAAAAAAGCCCTAACAAGGACACGACAAATAAACAGGTTATGCAAAGGCATGCATCCCCACCGTCTGGCAATTTGCCCCTAAGACAATCGAAATTGATTACAAATAAGATAACATCTAAACCAGAGACCAGACATTCCCTGCTTCTGACTTGCCGTCAAGATCGTCAATATATAATGAACCGCCAGAGTATTCTTGGTTTATTCTCTGACACTGTGATGCTCAGGGAAATTGAGTCGGATGATCTTGATGAGATTGAGTTTCCAAACAGGGATAACCTTAGTATAGCCCTTGTTTGGACTCGCTCTTTGATCATACACAACATCATTTGAGCTGCGAAGGAGGTGTTGTTCAATTTAGGTTTTGTGATGTCATTAAATTCAGACGCAAAACACCCTTTGAAATCATGCCTCAAAACACCCAAAAAAACTAAACGTTATATACCAACTTATAACGGTGGGGAGAATGCGCCTGAACAGAAAGAATATACCCATATCACGAGAATATAACTAGAACCGGCAAAAGAAAAAGTGTGTGTCTCCATAATTAGCTGGAATACGAGAGGACATAGTCACCTTATTAATAACCCTAAGAGTATTCTATGTGAGTATGATATCATTTTACTGCAGGAAACTTGGTCATCTATGCCTCCCACTTGGAACAACTACGACACACAACTTGAACCGGCTTTACGAGCCACCAAAGGAAGGCCTATGTCTGGTTTACTTACTGCTACAAATACATTAGCCGATATATATCTTTCGTCATTACCCACGATCAACCCGTTCATTCAATGCTCTATCATCAACATTAACTCATTTAAAATTGCCTGTGTCAATGTTTACTGGAACCCTCTGGGTATTACAACTGCATTATTTTTCAAAAATTTAACAACTGTTTTGGAAAATGTTATAGTGATACATGGCATTGTATACATTATTGTTGCTGGGGATTTGAATTTACACCTATTGCATGGGAACAAAGTGAAAAAACAAGAACGGGTGGGATTATGGAATAATTTTGCGAAAGCATGGAATTTGGTCATGCTAAATGGTACGAGTATGGCTGATTCTCCCCCTTTTGCGACTTGGTTTAGCAAAAAACAGTCTGCCATCATTGATTATATTTTCGTATCTAGAAGTTTATTTGAATATACAAAGGATTTTGCAGTGAAAAGTTCCAAGTATAGTGACCATCGGCCATTGACTTTCAAGCTTATGCTGACCCATGTCATATCTCCATCAAGGCAAATTTCTAAGGGTGCAGTCAACATTAACAATTCTTTTAATCGGCTAAAATGGCCCAAACAATCATTAACTCATTATAGTGATCATTTGAAAATGTTTGAGAAGGGGGACTCTGATCTTGTCAATGTAAATAACCTGGCACCTTATCATCTAATGCAATTGTATGCCACTAAGCAGAAGCCTCATGGGAAACCAACCCAAGTATCCAAAATGCAATTTGTCTCATAAAAGTATTGTTCAGAAAACAAAATAGACATGCCCAATATTTACCATTGGCAGTGAAAGAGTCAGCCTTGAGAAGCATTAAAACTGCTTATAAAAATTGGATGCGGGAATATAAGCTCACTAAATATCAAAAGGATGGTGAATCCATGATACATCACATACAAAGTAAGACCACATCTCAAATTTGGCAACTACTTAATTCAACCTCTGCAGCGCCACAACTCACCTCTCAAATAAATGGTGTAACGGAAAATGATTGGGTACTACACTTTTCAAATTTATATGCTGCCCCATCGGCGCCTGGGACCCTGGACATGCTTGACACTGTGTTCAACCTTGAGTTTGATGAAGACGATATTCGATATCTCATCAACAAATCTAGCATGTCCCGTGCTCCAGGCCCAGATGGATTATCTAATGCTCTTCTAAAAAAGAATGTTGATTTGTGGGTTCCCATTATATACACTTTGTTTAGGTTAATCATTCGATATCAAAAATTACCAACATCATGGACACTCTCTATCATTGTCCCCATCCACAAAAAAGGAGATAGACAAAATCCCATGAGTTACCGTCCAATTGCTCTCTTGGACGTTCCCGGAAAAATCTTTTGCAGACTAGTCTTGCGTGACTTGAACTCATGGTCACTCTCAAACCAGCGGAGAGACCCATTCCAAACTGGTTTTGTCTCTGGGCTAGAGACATCGATAAATCTCACCCTTTTGAATGCCTTAAAACTATCATACGCCATGCGGAAGCAACCTCTATATCTTGCCTTTGTTGACTTCCGCATGGCCTTCGACTCAATTGACAGAGATTTACTTATCCGAAAATTGTTGAAATTTGAATGTCCTAAATCTCTGATAAAAATTGTGAGCCTCCTACATTCAAATACCACTGTACAAATTAAGTTGAACATCAAAGGCCTTCTATCTAAGAAAATCAGAACAGCTAGAGGTTTAAAACAAGGTTGCATATTGGCTTCAACACTGTTTAACTTGTTTTTACTGGACATAGCTGACGCATTTGCCTCAGCTCAATCTGATTCCCCAAAGTTAGGGAAACAATGCATAGCATGGCTTCTCTATGCGGACGATCTTGTCTTGATTTCCCAAACTCCAACTGGGTTACACATTTTGCTTGACGTACTTGATCATGATGTTTCGGAAAACAAGCTAGCAGTAAATTAAAATAAAACACAAATTGTTATCTTGGGCAGAGCTAAAACAACTTCCCAAAATAGATTTCAGTGGACAATATGCAGCCACAAACTACAAGTGGTTTCAGACTATAAATATTTGGGGATGAACTTTAACAATGTAACATCTGAAAACTCCCTAGAAATAGCAACACGAACCGGACTATTGATGTTGACATCACAGGCCAAAATTGTTCACGCCAAATTTGGCAAATTTACATGTGTTCCCATAATGTCGTTCTACCAGCAAAAGGTGGTACCAGTTATCACATATGGGTTGGAATCTGTGTTAACTAAATCTGAGTCATTCTGGAATCAACTTGAAGCAAAATTCTGGAAAGTGGTTTTAAATCTGCCTAAAAGTACACCCAACATGTTATTAAGATATGAACTTGGTCTTTTATCAATCCAAGTACAAGTGACCTACAAAATTTGCACACTATTCAGAAAATGTATCATGAGTATCTCGAAAATAGACAGCTTAGCTATTTTAGCTGAATATTTGTTAACTTCTAATCACTCATTCCCTTTGAAATGGAGAGCACACATTATAAATGCTCTTGCAGATGCAGACATTTCAATTGAGTTGTTGTTAACAAATCCGAATCGTGCAAAGGTCAGAACTTACCAACTAGATTGGCTAATGACTCAAGAAAAATGTATGGGGCTTAAAGATTTCAACAGGGATCTTTTTCGACATAACCAATTACGTGCAATGGCTGATTATCTTGCCAAATGCCCATCCCCAAGTTTAAGAACAAAAATTTTAAGATTACTTCTGAATTTGTGGCCAGTTAATGAAATCTTGGTTAGACGAAGCATTGTTAAAAAAGAACTAAGCTATTGTCGATTTTGCAATGACACATCTGTCACAGAAACCTTGCTTCATATTATTTTGAATTGTAAAGCTTTTGTGTCTCAACAGACCACACTTGCCAAATGCATGACCCCGAAATACTTTGATCGCTCTGATGCTGAAATTTGGGCTGAAATTTTTGGCTCTTTCAAAATATCTGTTAGAATTGCAACGATTCGCATTTTGGATGCTGCCTTTCCTTATGAGCAGATAAGTTTTAAGTCTCACAAATCTGAAACAAGATAGTGAATCTAGATAGAAATTGTCAATTAGAATGTGTGTGTTAAGCATAAAATCATCATGAAACCAATTGCTAAATGGTATTGCATGTTTACAAACTTATTCTCTCCTCTTCTTTTAAGGAAGTATCTACAGTAATATGATGCAGAATGTAGATAAAAGATAACATATATTGATCCTTTTATTGTGAATGCAACTGAGAAGAGTATGTTTCACAATTGATTTTTAAGAAAACAATGTATCATATTGTCAATAATTGAAATTCTTGTTTTTCTTATTTACTAAAATATTTGTAAAGTTGAACTGTCAACTAAATCAAATAATAAAAATAAAGAAAAATAAGAATTTGAATTTATTAGTTTAAATTCATAAAAGAAACACACTCAACAACATTCAAGAGGGTTTCTACTTAAGAAAATAATTATGTCCAAGACTTCTACAATCGGAAAACCAAGCAGTAACAACTTGGTTGCCTGATATATTCACATATGTTGAAAATGCAAAGACTGCAGCCATGGAATGACTGGGAGGACTCCATCTCAGAGACGGCCTTGCCCTGTAACTGTGGAGAGGTGAGGGTGTGGCTTGAGCTCTATGCAACGTGTAATGCATAACATGTACTCCTAGTGTGTGGTCAATGGTGAGCTACACACAGTCAGGGTCCACCCAGCCTTCTTCCCCTTTGAGCACATCAGGGACTTTTAAGACCTGATGGGAGACTGTCTGTGTGCCCGGATTACTCTTGAGAACAGGGTGCTAGAGACAGAGGTGCTGAGGCAGGGAGACGCTGAGAAGATGCAGAGGAAGGTATTTGGGAGCCCAGTTCTCAAGTCAAGCTGTAATGAACAGATATTATAGACATAATTTCCAAGCGTACACAATGTCAACTGCCTCCTGGTATATCCTGGTGCCTTGTTATTAACTCAGAGGCTGCCCTCCCTTGACCCTATTGATAAGTACCAAGTCAAGTTAAGTAAAGATTCAGTCGTGAAGTGATCAACTGAAGCATTGGTGTCTGGACCAGGCTAATCAGGTAGCTGCATAACCTACGTTTATCGATAGTTAAGAGGAAATTAACTACGTGGCTCCCATATGAGCCTTCGGTCAAGAGGAATAAGAGAAAGGCCTCTCGGCAGACCTCCCAGCGGGGTGGTTTTGCTGGTTAAGGCACTCCATGTTGTTCAGCGAAAGCAAAAGTCAAGGTTTCTCTACCTATTTATTTATATCACATTGCAAAGCCATTCAAGTCTTGTTTGATAGCAATGGAACTCCATGAATTAAGCTGTCAATTACATTTTGGACGCGGACAGTCTACCTCCTTACAGTCACATCCACCACTGCATTTGGGCACACATTCGCATCATAGTAATGGCACTAGTTCCAGCCATTGATTTGCCTGAGTCAGGGGTCTAAATAGAGTTTCAGAGAGCAGCCATCAACAGGGGATTGTAGCCTTTTGGTCACAGTGCATACCAATAATCCCCATGATCCCCATCAACCAAATTCTACTGCGGAGGTGATGGTTTTTGAAGCCTTTCAAATATATGACTTTCCTTGTTTTGGTCCAATAAACTCTGTTATAGAATTCATAAAATAATCTGCTTCTGTAACAGAGCATATAGCAGGCCAGCACCATACTCGAGAAATTGTGTGTAATACTCGTTTTTTGGCCAAAATAATTCAGACACCTCGGACTCAAGCCCAGAACATTCAGGCTACTGATATTCAAGCATCAGTGAAGATGTTTCCAGTTAGTTACTCTGTGGAGGGTGGAGGTTTTGTTTCTCTTGAATGGCCATGAGCTAGCCTAGCCGCATGAATTTATTGACATTGCTGGGCATCCAGAAGGACCTGTATCTATCGAGAGAAGTGTTGACCCTCAGTCGGTTTCAAGCTCTGCTATCAAGCATACCAAATTTATGGATAGCTGCGGGTCATGTGCAAATCAGCTCTCTGTTTTGAAAATAGTTGGTGATTTGACCAAAATTGCCTCTTTCTTCTATGATTGAGTATTTAATTGTGAGATGTTTCAATTTGGAGATTATGACAGTGTGTAATCACCTTTAGCATGCTCAGATTGCTCATAGGTAATGTGGTGGAGCTGTTCTTGGTGTTAGGGCCACAGATAGTGCTATACAAGGTATACTGAATCCTAATGGTACAACTAATAGTCATTGCATAGCTATTGTGAGATTCGGGGTAAACAAGGGGATTCTACCTCTACGGAAACATGGACATGGGGAACCCATATGGAGGGCATGTTGAAGAAGGCAGGCTTGAAAATAGGTCTGAATCCTTTGTTTTATTACAATTTCATCCACAAAGCAACACTTTTTTGTGTTGGTGCTAACCAAGGCTCCAGAGTTGAGAGTGGACCAGTTTGAATCTACAGTATCCTTAATATTGAAGTCATTTCATTACATTAATTATAAAACAGATTCCAATACTGAGCCTTGGCACCCCTTTCAATTGCAAGAAGAGTAGGTTGGATGGGGAAGGCCAGGAAAACCTTAGAAGGGAATTGTGGGGGTGTTAACCTTTAGGAATCCTTCTGTTAGCTAATCAGTCTTGAAGATGTTAAATAACCCGATACTGGGAGTATGTGATTAAAGTGATCCTGTGGGGTGTCTATAGACCACATGACCTCTTAGCAGACTCATTCAACACACTGATGTCCAGAAACGACTGTCATCTCTGGCAAACAACTACAAATTCAGTACACACCCTGTGAGGAAAAATAGAAAAATGTTGCTCTTATGATCTGTTAGTTTATCTAAGGATGATAATGGATATTTGATTAGTAAGTCGCTGTTCATACATCAAATCCTGTTAAGCTTTCAAATAGATTTTCTATTTTAGCCCTGTCGGATGACATTGATTGGTGTCATGTGAACAAGGAGGTGCAGTGCACAAGACCAGTATCCAAGGATATCTTAAAAGAAAAAGGATAAGTGGTTGATTGTATCTTGGAATAATGCAGGGTTTGAACCGATGATACATTATACTGACTGTTGTACTTGTGTGGATCAATTTGATGTCCAAGAATTATATCACTCTCCCTAGATTTCAATGTTTTAATATTCCAGCCAACCCATCAGTTAGTGGTAAAGCTAAGGGTAGTTTAGCTTGTTGGATCTCAAAACCTTTACAAGTGACAGCCATCAAGGATCAACTATCCATGGAAAATATTAAAAAAAATGGATTTTAGCAGAAGGGATACTGGGAGAAATGTTGTTTAATGTGTATCTGTCATGCACATCCCCTCTCATACTGATAGATCCAATATGTCACACATCCCCTTCAGGAGTAGACAGGCTGTTCTCCTACAGCACTGCCTAAAAAGGAGATCATCTATGTACAGTAAATGGCTTTTAACAGGGCGCTTGTATGGACATATGAAACAGCGTACATCCTGGTATTTGCGATCTTGCAGGAGAAAGAAACAACATTTGCAGCGCTCACGTGACACGGTTACCATGGTAACATGTCCTCACGGCGTTTATAAACATCCTGACACTTGACGTGCACGATTGTGATCACGTGATCTGGGTGTCCATGGAAATGAGCATAAAGCTATCATTCCTCCATCACACAGTGCTTCTCAGCTGTTTGCCGCAGCAGTTTGGTGTTCCGTTACCTGGAACTTCGGATTATTGCTAACCTCTCGACCACGGACCTCGTACTTGGATTCCTTTGTCTTTTCCCACCGGTACTTCATAACGGACTACAGCCTTCTTCTGGTGATAGACTACGGACTGGATATACGGATTGAGCTTGGACCTTCCTTTCAATTTTGTCGCACGGACTCTGAATCGAACCACGCGTTTGGTTCTTCCTGACTTTTGGAGAAACAACTAGCCTCTCGCCAGGACTTTGCTTTGCTCCTACAGGTGCTTCCAGTGAGCCCCAGGGACTGTCGACTTTTCGGGTTGACCTTGTCTCATGCTCTGGGCTTGCTGAGGGAACAGGTCTACTCCTGAACACTCTACTCCATTCCTCCCCCCATTTTTAACGCTCCTGCAGAATACATCCTAGTAGGTGCCCTCTGCTTCTTACCTAATACTGGTAACTGTAATTTCTACCCTGCTGTTCACTTAACCTATGCATTCCCTTACAGCAGCCACTTGGAGGACCCGGGTTCCTGTTCCTGCCACCTGTGGCCCTAATCTCCAAACAGCAAAGATCATAGTATATTGCTGTTAGTTGCTTAAGGACGGAGGTATACTTACTCCACGCAAGCAGCAAGTCTTGACAGCATCATAACTATGTTGAAGCTGATAGGGATCATTTACTTGGAACTACCTTAAAATGCTTATCATAATATTCCAGATCTGTTGGGTGACAGGGAAGGACATAATGTTGAGTATTTACTGGGCAGTGACTCTAATGCATTTGTTGGGCATTGCACCCCACTTGATGATTGTGATTTAAATGAATTAGAAGGCTAGGGAATATCACCTTTTGTCTTGAGTTCTAACTTAGCAAATAATCAAACTAAACGTCAAACATGATTTTTGTTTGATTCAAATCTCTGCATCATAGATGGTTGCATATTATATGATAACTTTTTAAAGGGGCATTTACATGCAAGCAATATGGCCAAAGATATTTATTATAACTAGATAATGAAACTGATGGAAAGTTCTATATTTAATAATAGTAGAACTGGTGGAAAGTGATTACTATCCATTTAGTATGACCCTGAAATCAAACTGGTCATGCTCTCCTAAATCAATAACTCTTGGTTAATCAAAGACAGTCTCAAACAACTGTTGCTGTATTAAGTGGGGTCAACTTGACCAATTCCATCTAGAGGAGCAAGGGATGAAGGAAGGCTTTACATACTTAATATCCTCTTTAACTGAAGAACATGTGGTACTTTCTGTTATTTTTTTCAAAATGTCAACCTAATGCTGTAATAAAAGATAAGGTATCTTTAAGTAAGGCTCTTTATGCTATTAAGAAAAAACATGTAAGGATAGATTGTGGGTTTTGTCAAGCTAAGAAATAGCTATTGGGTGTCCTGAAAAGAAAGCTGCTGATCTTATTGAACAGAGATTGACTCAATCCAATTCTACATTTAATTTAATATGAGAAAAAAGGTCTTATGAGAAATCAACATTAGATAAGATTAGCACCTTGAATATTTTGAACAATGGAAAGGCCTTTTGGAAAAGGATGGCTAACCGTATGACTGATAATTAATTTCCTTGATGATCCACACATTGGAAAGTTACCCGGTGATCTGTTGGCATGTCATCTTGAAACAATTTTGAAACAGTTTACAATAATAACACTGTAGAAAAAAAGTAGAACGAGAGGCAGATTTGGGAGTTGAATATCCTCCTTTGTGCCCCATTGGAAAATTAAATCAGTTTGTGTGAAGTTAAAAATACAATAACATTGGGCCTCATTACACGTGTGTCAGTATTCCGGTGGTAAATATGCCAGAATACCGCTTAACAGAGTTTTCATTGCGGCCACCTGGCACAGAGAAATTACCGCCAGATTACAAGTGGTGGTATGGCAGTGTTAGTCTCCATTAATGGAGTTCATAGGACTCCATAGAGATTTCGGTAGTATTGCAGTTGTAACAAAGTTGCTCTCGGACCAGACGATGCTCCTGGGACCCTGATTCATGGTCTCCTTTAGGTATAAAATCTTTGTTGGTATAAAAATGAAAGGCTCACAGAGGTCAGTGGAAATGAAGACCCATGGTAATTTCCAGGAAACAACGATGAGGTGCACGAGCTGCAAGAAAACACAGGTTTAATACAGAATAATAATGTCCAGGAGGTCAGTTAGTCTCATGAGACAGGAAGACTGAAGCTCTTGATATGTCAACATCGGGCTACACTATTTAAAGACAAAAACCACAAAACTAGAATAAAATTGCATACATCTAAACATTATTTGTAGCTACATTCTAAACATCCTATTGGCTCCTGCCTATATAAAACTGAAGTCAGCAGGAATTGCTCTATTTTAATTGGTTAGTACATTTCCCCAACCTGATTGGTTAGTACAACAACAGGTTACATTTGGATTTGCATCCCCAAGCACATGTGCAGTCAGTGTGAACAGCAAAATCTGCCGTACGCAGCAATACACTAAATACAAAGCTATTCTCCTCTGTGAGACCAGATAACTTGCCATCCCATGTATCTCCCTGCACTTGCAGCTCTCCCACATGCAAGCCCGTCCTTGTTACTATGGCATACTTGTCTGGCTATGCCAAGGCCGAAAACCATGATGGTAAAAATGTGTTTTACCCCCGTGGGAAAGGTTTCACAACAACGTACAACAGGGGCTTAACATTTTAATAGCTAATATTTGTGCTGCCTTGGAAGAGACACTAAAGTAAAATGGCTGAACATTCAGAGGCCTATGTCTTAATACAATGGTTCATATTTGTGCTGCTATTTCACCCTGCAGCATACTTGGCAGTCCTAATTCAATAACGTTGGTGAAAATAGCAGTCCATAAGCTTATATGGTCTCTTGCTTTTAGGATATTGAACCCCCATATTAACATTGCTCCCTCTAGTTGATTTATCAACTGCACCATCTTTGGTTTTCATCTTATCAAAAGGAGTCTTCGGTAGCCATAATTTCATCCCATTATTCAAATCTCTTTTATACTCTTCTGGGCTGCAGAGCAAAAAACAACACCCGCCATCTCCAGAAGGGTCAACATATGTATCAAAATAATTCTTAGGGTCATAAGGGCAGTCAAACATTTTCTCTGCGGGACCAATTGGGTGGCAGATTTCTACCATGCGAGGCTTGTCCACAAATGTTCAAACTCAAAAGGAAAATGTAACTCCAACACAAAAGTTCCTCATGGATAATATTCACATTTCCAGGGAATGGCTCCCTTCCCAAGGTCTTTCTTCACCAACACAACAGTTTAATAAAACAACAAAGGTTCTTATAGCCCCACAGGATATCTCCCTCATCTTTGGGTTGCAGTTCATGTTTGGGGAAATGTTCTCCTTCTCAATGTCTTTTTAAGATACTTCCAAACTCTTAAAGGCATGAATCTTCATTGGGGTTCTTTGGTCAACAAACTATTTAAATATAAGGCAACTTGGATGCAAGTCCAAGCTTTATGGGATAACTGGTTGCCAGGTTCTTCAACACATTCACTGTGACTTAGTTTAAAGACATGGCTTGGCCTGGTGTACTCTCTTGCCAGGACATTTCTTGTATAGTTCACTTTATGCACTTAATTCACAAAATGTACTTTGCCTGGTATACTCTCCTGCCAGGGCTTTTTGTACAGTTCACTTTATATACTTGTTTCACAAATTTGACTTTGCCTGGTATACTCTCCAGCCAGGAATTTCAACACAGTTCACTTTATATATTTGATTTACAAACTTGACTTTGCCTGGTATACTCTCCTGCTAGGAATTTCTATAGAGTTCACTTTATATACTTGGTTCACAAACTTGACGTTGCCTGGTATACTCTCCTGTCAGGACTTTCCATACAGTTCACTCTATATACTTGATTCACAAACTTGACTTTGGCTGGTATACTCTCCTGCCAGGACTTCTTCAGACAATGTTGACAAAGATACTTAGTGGCGGGTTAAAAACATAATGTTTCCCTATTTCTGTTACATCAACTTGGCTCGCCTCTTTGTCAAGCCTGCATGTGCTTTTTTTGGTTTGGTTTCACCCCTGAGGTCCATTGACCCATTACTCTTGTTCGCTCAGGGCTTCCCATGACCTCCTGGACCATCTCTCCAGCCATGTACCTGTTTCTCTGGTGTATGGCACTCAGGGAGAGGTGCTTCCTCCTGTCTGGTTGGTGGCATTTGGGTACCTTCAGTAGTCAGTGGCTTCTCTGCTGCTTGCTTCTCGCTTGGCTCTGCACCCGTGTCTGGGTTTTCGGGCTCGGCTGTCTCTGCCGCTTGCTTCTCGCTTGGCTCTTCATCCGCATCTGGGTTCTCAGGCCCGGCTGTCTCTGCCGCTTGCACCCTTGTCTTGGTCCTTGGGACCAGCTGTCTCTTTTCTCGGTTGGGATATCGATCCCTGGCCACAGACAAGACAGAGGTTGGCCGGAAGGTTGCTTCAGGCAGCGTGTCCCTATGATCTCCCTCTCGTGCTCCTTTCCTTTTGGCATTCTCATTTTCACTGGACTCCTCCAAGCAGCATCTCTCCCAGTCATGCTGGATGGGGGTGCTAAATGTCCCGGCAGCTATCATTATTCCCATAATGACTAGAGCACGTCCTGTGCTTTTCACAATCATGGATCTTCATTGCTCCATTCAGCCTCATCGTCTCAGGGTTTCCATACATATAGGAAGGACAGGGAGTTTTTGGTGTTTCACTCACATGTAGGTGTTGTGGGTAGTGGAAAGGAACTTTAACAGTACACCATAAAGGCTTGAGATATGGAGGGAATATCCCTGAAAAGGGAAAGGGGGATATGTGATCCTATCTGATGATGAAATGTCACCCCCCAGAGAGTCGCCTCCCCTCATGTAGTCCTCCCTCTTATAGCCAACCCCAGGGTCATGATCAGGTAGTGGCTGCCCACATGAGAAGAGGTTACCCCTGGGCAAGAAGTGATGACATCATCAGATTCATCACAGTTGTCATGAAGAAAATACCTCCCCAGGACGGTGGCATTTGGGTGTATGCCAGTCCACTGCACACCCAGTACACAGCCATAAGAGCAGCTACCCCTTTGGATATCGCGAATGTCATCTGTCACAGTACAGTTCCGGTTTGTCCCCACAGTCACACTGCCCTTGCTCCTGAAACATAAGGAGAACAGTCTATGTTTCATTATTCTTATCAAGAGTTTATGTTGGTTTATCTACATTAAACATTTTGCATAACTGTCCCAGGAAGAGAAACAAGTGGCATTTATGTTTTGCAGCACTTTCTTGTTTAGCCTGAAAAGCCCTCCTGCCCTGCACCCAGTTATCCCCCGAGACCCACCTGCCTATGCTGTAGAAGGCATCATTCACCTGCAAGACAGGCCTACTTCCACAATGTGACTGGTTCAGACCTGTGTCATTAAAACATTTGGATTTGGGTGACGTTGTTAAAAAGGACCCACTCTTTCTGACAAACCTTCCAGTTCCTCAGTTATCTTATCATATCCCTTCTTTCGATACATTTGTATATGAGTATGCAACCCATTTTCTTCTGTTATTATAATTATTATAATATACTATTGTATTAACTGCACGCCACTGGATGTAGACCATATGTGCCTGGACAGTAACTTGTTCTTGTAAAAAGCCAGGTGCACTAGGCATCATGCCACATCTAGCAGCAACTCCTGGGGTAAAAACAAGCTAGGTGTGGCTGTTGCATATAAGATCAATGAACAAACAAAGCAAGGGTCACCCAATTTTTCTCTCCTTGCTACCTGCATGTGGCAGAACCAAATGGTCTCTTCTGTTTTGTGATTCACATCGTAAGATTTATCTGGGATATCACTTGGGTTGGAAATATCCCTCTTAATTCTCATCATAGAAACATTCAATTGTATTGATGCATTTTCACTGTTAGTACTGTTATAGTACCCACCCTTTTGAGAAACAAAGCACATAAAATATAGCATGAGAAAACAAAAGATGCATAAAATAAGAACAAAATAAGGCAAATACTACCTAATTTCGTGTGTTGGTCCCCGGTACTCTGGTGAAATGTCTAGTTGTCCAGATGGACGCATGGAAATTAAGACGCTACTCCCCTTGTCATTCTCCCCCTTTTCTTGCTCCTGCTGCTCGGGGGGGCTGGTACTTTTGTCCTTCCGGACATCACTGAGGTGGATCCATGCCTTGAGGACAGAAACTTTGACAGCTGGGGAGTAGCGTAGATGACTATCTAAGGACCAAGGATTTCAGACCCTTCCACTTGCGCACAAAGTTGCAGATGTACACCTTGCCTCCTGAAAAGAGCTGTAATTGCTGATACTGCAAGGACTCTGCTGTTGCTTATAACTGCTCTTCTTCCAGTGGACCATGACTGTTGTGATGTGGCCCAACCTGGCAAAATATTAACCTGACAAATTTTGTAAGTTCCCTAAGGTACCCTTAGAATTCTTCTCCAAGAATTTCAGCGAGGTATGTGCTTGCTCAACTGAGATGTGTGTGCAGCCTCCTGCCTGTGATTATTTCAAGAGGGGTGAGATGATGAACAGACCCAGGCTGATTGCGTAGCGCGAAAAGGGTCAGGAGCAAACACTGGAGCCAATTCTTTTGCAAGGTATCACAAAGCTTGGCAAATTTTTGCTTCAATAACCCATACATTCTCTCCACTAGCCCGTTGGATTGAGGTTGGAGCATAATTGGTGGTTTGTACCCAACATAGAACATATTTCTTTGAAAATCTCATTGAAAAAGTGAGTGCCATTATGTGATCTGATGATGTCGCATATTCCCCATTGGGGAAATACCTTGCATGCTAGAAATTTGGATGCAGATTTAGTATAAGGATGGTCACAGAGACCAGCCTCAGGCCATTGGGAGAGTGGGGAAACCACAACAATTAGGTAACAAAAGTTACTGCACCTGTTAACCATGTCCACATAGTTTATGTGTGCAGATGTCAAAACGCCCCTGTGGGGTGGGGCAATGTTGCTTTTAGTGTTCTGAGAGTAGGATCAGTAGTGTGCATTTGGCAGGCAATGCAGTTTATTATGAAATCACTAATGAGTTCCTGCAGATTCGGATGAACCACTCTTGCTGCAAATCATCAGCCATGTATTCCTTTGATGTGTGTGAGGGAAAGTGCAACTGTTAGAGGGCGACGGTGAGCAGCTCTTGAGGCATAACTGGTTTTCCTGAATGTTTTGTCTCCATATGAGGTACGTAGGGGATACAGAGCCCTCTTTGTCCATAATTCCTGGTGGGAGTCTTTGCCTGTAGTTCAATAATTGGCATTGGGGGAATTGCATTGTAAGGTACTGTTATTTCTATCTGTTCCAGGGAAAGCTCTGAGTACACTGTGGCCTCTGAGTTTTCTAAATAAGCTGCTTCTTTTGCTGCTGAATCTGCTGTGCTGTTACCATAACAAATTAGGTCCCTATTGTTTGTGTGGGCTGCTTATTTCACTATCGCAACTGCTGTGGGGAGTGATAATGCATCTATTAAACTCAAGAATTATGTGGCATGCTGTACGGGTGTACCGTCAGATTTTTTAAACCATCTTCTGTGCCATCAGGACAGGCCAGAGTATACTGTAGATGTGACATAAGCTGAATCTGAATAGATGGTAATGGGGAAACCTTTTGATCGTTCCAATGCAGTTATGAGGGCCACAGGCTCTGCTGTGTGTGCCAAGTAGTGTGAGGGTAGAGGCACCTTTGCTAACTGTGATGCATCAGAGATGATTCCCCAGACAACCTGGCTTGGGACCCTTTCATGTGACCATGGAAAGGCAGATGCTGTCTGATCCTGACCCTGCGGGTGGTGTTCTGCGGGAGGATCACATTAGGGGCAGGTCACAAGGATTGGGGAAACCCCCTTTTATAACTTTCCCTGAGATCCCACCATTCTAATAGCTTGTTGTAAAATGGAAGCTGTGAGAAAAGCTGATTTTGACATTGTAGACTCCAAGTCCCACAATTCCCAAAGTACTGGGAGGAAGAAGAGGGCTGCAGAGGCACGAGACTGCAAGTTGCAGCCTATAAGTGGTAATGACCCACACCTGAGGGAGACTGGTAGTCATAAAAAGCCCCCTCGGGTGAACACCATAAAGAAGAGCAGTAGCAGGAGGTGGAGTAGTTGTGGCACCTCCATGTGGCAGCAAAAGCACAAGTTAGAGGAGAGCAGAGAAGCTAGGACCACCATCATGTGTAGAAAGGGTGCTGGTCTTGGGAGGGTCTCTTCTGTCTGACACCTTGATTGCAGAGGTGGCGCAGTGGGAAGCGCGCAATTTGAAAGCTTTCCCTATTGTCAGTCGGGCTCCTTTGGCAGGCGATCGCCAGAGAGCCATAGGAGCGAGGAGAGCTCCTTTATCAACTTGCGTGGGCCACTGGAAGCCAAGAAGGAGAGGTTACTGGGCCACACAGGAAAGCAGAAGCAGAGGACCTAGAGGCAGCGAGATGAACAGATGCGCACACCAAAACCCAGGGAGTTCACTAGTAGACTGTGACACCAGAGTGCTCCGCAACCGCCCGCTGGCCAAGTCTGGCTGCTGTAAGCACAGAAACAATATAATCAAAGTGAAATGGGGGAAACAAACATTTCTTGAAAACCGAACTGATAGAAAGCAGACTAATCATTCTTTTGCTAATCAATCTGACTCAAAAAGGAGCAGGTAGCAGAATAAGAACTTAACCATCAGACCAGAAGGGTGTGATTGTGTATATGTGGGTTCAAGTAAATGCCAGCAACAAGAGAGGGCAATACCCTGAGAAACCAATTCAAACAACTATAGGGAGGAAGGATAGCTCAGGGGCAACGCGTTTGTCTTGGAAGCAAGACAACGCAGCGCAACAAAGATTTGAATCCCGATCCCGCACTTAGAAACAAATTGCTGGTATTAAGTGCGTTATAAATGAACAATAAAATAAATAAATAAATTGCCAAAGCCAAAAGAGAATCATACCAAGGCAAACTAAAGAGAACAAGCATTGCCAAAGCCAAGAGGAGGCAATTAAGAAAGCAAGTGTTTGTAGAACATATTGCCCATATGTAAAGGAGGGCATAAGAGGACCTGGCCCTTGCTTAGACCACATTGCCAAAGAAGTGTAAGAGTGAGAGAGAACCATTGTCAGCATTTTGTTAATTCAGAAGTGGGGAAACAAAAGTGGCTGGAGCGCTGACTTATGGCAGGAGATATTCAGGAGGAGCGGTGAATAACCAGCATGTAGCAATCACAAGTGTTTAACAAACAGCCCCAATGTGTTTCTTGTTTTCCAAGAAGAAATACTTATGCTTGATGTTGTGAAGCAAGAGACATTGCTAATGTGTTGGAAGCTAACCTTTACCAGAGCAGTACGTATAGTTAGCCGTTTCTGTCCTGGCTGGAGTGTACACCAGGGCAGAGGACATAGTAGTAGTAAGCCTGGCAGGTGAGTGGACCAGGTGGGAGTCATTGAAGTACTGTGGTATGGTTAAAATTCTTGAAGAACAAATCGCAGAACAACTAAAGGGTTTTTGTGAACTGTTACAGAATCATCCTGACGAATTAATATCGCTGCTGCAGAATCATCTACCAATGTTAAAACAAGTGTTTGTGAACTGTTGCAGAATTATCCTGACAAAGACATTTTTGTCAATCCTAATGAACTATGGAAGTATTCTTGGTTTATGATAAGAAACTATTTTGAGCTCTTTGTCAAAAGTGGAAAGAAGAAAACCTTGTTGCACATTTTTGAACTTTGGTTGGATTCAATTTGGAACTTTTATTGTCAATTTGGAAACAAAATAATTGAAGTGGAACTTTGTTACATGACGGGATGTCCTTATCCGTTCGGAAATTCTGAATACAATCCTTCATGAATCAGGGGAAGGAAGATTCACCCAGATTATAAGGAGAGACAGTTATCAGGTTTTGAACATACATTTTATATTTGGTTTATTTGAATTGCCATATATATCCTTGTTGAGTTGTAAATACAAGTATGAGGGACAGAAATCGTTTGTCATAGTGTTTCCTTTAGTTTATTTTAGGCAGGGAACAATCCTTGTCAGAGTAGGGATAGTGAGGCATTCATCTAACCTTTTGATTTAATAAAATGGCATTATTTGAAAAATCTTCACAAAGTTGTCTGCCTCACATTTCTGACCACTCAAATAACACAAGGTACTCACCTGATTTGAGGCCCACTACTGCTGCTCCTGTGTACTTTATTCCTGTGTTCTTATCAATCGTTTATTAGCCGTCAATGAAAAGCACCTTCCCCCCTTCGAGTGCATTTAGTGTCATCAGTAGTGTCTTCATTTGTAGTGCAATTGTGTACTGTGTCATTTGACTGTACTGGTTCAGCAATGAATGTAGCTGGATTAACGGTGTGGCACCTGACAATGTGGATGAAGGAGTTCGACAGAATCACTTCATAACCCGATGCTCATTGGGTGTTGAGAGAGTGTTTTGGATTTTGTAAGATGGCAAAAACTGCATGCTCCCCATAAAGGTTGACAGAGAATCCCATGGTAATAGTGATGATTTCTGGATTGCGAATGCAGCTGCTTCCAGAGCCTGCTTGCATGGGAAGTGTCCCTGCATAACTGGGTCTAGGAGACCACTGTAATAAGCCATAGGCTTGTGTCCCAGTAAAGTGTTCTGTGTGAGGACAGTCGTCATCACCTGACTGTTGGAAGGTGAGAACAAAAATACTTGTTTTTTATAATCTGGTGTGGCAAAACCAGGGCACTGCTGGCTGCTTTTTTAAGCTCCTCAAACTGCTGCATGTACTTGACCATGATGGGACGTGGTGTGTTCAGTACTGCTGTAGCCCTTTCTGGTGTTATCTTTCTGGCAACCAATTATATTATCTGCCCTAGGTATACCTCTTCTTGCTGACAATACTGCAGCTTGTCCTTGTCCAGGAGGTTGTCAACATACTGAATCACTGTGCTCCATGTTTGTAAGTTCCCTAGATACATTTGCAATATTCTGTTGAAAATGCTTGGGGAGTCACAGTACGCTTGGGGCAAACAGGTGTGTTGAAATATTTGGCCCCTACAGATAAACACTGTAAGTGGTTGAGACTCACAGTGTAATGGGATGGAGAAAAATGCATTCTTGATATCTATGACAGCAATATAGTTGGCTTCCGTGGGGATATTACAGAGGATAGTGGCAGGGTTGGGGACCAAAGGAAATTCTGCTTCTACAATATTGTTCAACAGGCATAAGTCCTGTACCATCCTCCAAATTGATCCTTTCACCTTTTTGACAGGATAAATATCTATGTTGCATAGGGATTCGGATTACTGTATTATGCCCTGTTGCCATAAGGCCTATAAGGTGGAGTAAATGCCTTCCTCAGCTTCTTTTGACATGGGCTATTGTCTTACTCCAAGAAAAACTGCTTCTGCTTTCATTTTATCGTGAACCGCCCCTATGCTTTCCACAAGCAGACTGGGCACTGTGTCTCAATCTTCCTGTAAGTGTGACAATACGGTGTTGGCAAGGAGCAGGGAGTGCTGTACTCCACTGTGTTCTACTATTACCTGGGAGGGTAATCATATTTGAAATATCATCTCCCCATCCTCTTACAGGACTTCAAACAGCCATTCATCAGACACATCCCTCAATCGCAGTGTTGGGTTGATGCAGAAAACCATTCACCATTCAAGATCCTCCTCGTCCAACTACACAGGATTACCATATCGGTCTTGGTCATTACCACTTGCAAATATATCTTGACAATGGTGCCTGGTGCCCATTTCTGCTGGACAGCTCGTCGAAATAGGAATTGTGCAGCTACACGCAAAATATTGTCCTTAATCTTTGGCACCCAGCCTAGCAAGATTGGTACCCCATAGAGGAACAAATCTAGGTGCGCCTCTAAGGTGCTGTGGTCATAAAGTGCTTGTATTACTGCAGCAGCCCTCATGTGGTACATGCCACACCTGGAACACACTATACCTTCTTCTGTAAATGAGATGGTCAAATTCAGCGTACTCATTAGGTCTCTACCCAGAAGATTAGCAGGGGAGTCTGATAAAAATTACAAAGGCGCTGATAGTTCATGCATACCCACAGTGATAGGTAAGTCTTCAGTGAAAAGAATTGATACAACAGCCATAGAAAATCCCTGGATGTTCATTACTTTCTCCGACATAGGGAACAACCCCTTAATGCAGGATTTAGGTGCTCCTGTGTCGACCTGAAAAGAGAATGTTCGATCCCCTAACTTCACTCCCACCCAGAGAGCCTTATCTGAATCAATGGTTTCTGAAGGTACAAGGCACACCAGAGCTCCCTTTGGGCTAGTGAGAAAATGTGTTCAATCCTGGGAGAGGGAAAGGGTTCCCCCCTAGCATGCTTGGCCCCATGTAGTGAGTTACTGTGTCCTGTGGCAGGGTGCTCTTATCCCATGTCTGGGCAGGTGACTGGGTGAAATTTGGTGCTAGATGTTGCACCTTCTGTTGTACTGGGCCTGGGGCATAAACAGCGGGGCTCGGGGCCTCCAGGGCGAACTGCTGTTGTGAACTTTTCTGGGGTTGCAGGTGGCAAGCGGGTGATATGTTGGGACATTGTAATTAAAGGCCATTGCTGGTCTGCTCCTGCATTCCCATGCAAAATTACCCATTTTCCCACAGGACCAACACTGCTGCCCCATTAAAGGTCTCATGCCCCGAAATCCCCCCCCTCTGAAACTTCCTCTTGCTCTATGAAAACTTCCCATTTCCCTCCTCACATCTCTGGGTCCCTCTCCCCATCCCTGTAGGGGTCCTTGTTCCTAGTCATCACCACCCCCTCTAGACTAATCTTCGCTAACTTTTTCTGCACCAACTTTGCTTCTGCCCTCTGTGCTTGCAGTGTCCGGTCCTTATCCTTTTCCTGTTTCCATCACCAGTAATGTACTATGTGTGCCTCTATTTCAGCCATTCTTTTGCTTCTAACCCAACAACCTTGTTTAAATCTGCTTGTACATCTGCGGGGAGTCCCCTGCGCAGCACATGTTAAAACAACAATAATATTCTTGTCCCATGACTCACCTGTCTTGGCCTGCCACATGTCTTGTATTTTCTGTATATAAGTTGCAGGATCTTTATCTACCTTCATTGTGCGGGACATGGTGGAATGCACATCGGGCCTATCATGGTGTACATGTCTCTCAAAACTTTCCACATGTGCGCTCAAAAGTTATTAAATGGGGCCCCATCATGAGTGGTGTTATTTAATGTTACTCTAACATACTGCACCTTTTTCCACAGCACGTCTGCTTGTTACCCTAGCACGGAGGGAAACATCCTTTTCATGTGTCCCACAGCTAAGGTGATGCCTGCAGTATGTTTCTCGAGGGCGTAGAACCACTTGCCTGCTCCAGCGATAAGGCAGGGCAAGGTGTTCATTAAGTTTTACCGATCCATTTGCAGTTCACCTGTCCCTTCTGCAGCTACGGGACCTGTATTTCCTGCTGCTTGGGTCGGCAAATCCGCATCTGTTTCTTTGTTTTTGCTAGGGCCATCCGACCGGGCAGTGGTCATAGTCTTCTCCCGTTCCCTAAAACCTCTGCCCCTGTACACATTGGCATCCACATCATGTAATCCCTCACTTGAACCGCACACACTATATGAGTCTACGGGCATCTGGGTGACCGAAACTTGGACGTCGTCAACCTCTTCACCACCAATCTTAAGGAGAATTTGTCTTGTCTTCCATTCATTAGCACTTATAGGCACAACTGCCCCAACGCTTGTCCCTGTTGTCTGCTTTTATTCCCCACTGCTAGTGGTAGCTCCCTTTCTGCCTTTTGTATTGTCTTCTGTATGTAGTGGTGAGCCTTGTCTTCAATTTCTGTAATCCATGAATCTCTGGTGGCTCTCCCTGATTTCCCTGATGTTGCTTTCCGCCCTCTGCTGGGGAAGAAAACCTGAGATTGGTATATTGTACAGTAGGCTCTAGCGGGTGAGAACCATATGGGGGTGGCGGGGCACTTGCTTGTGGCAGTGGTTGGGTGCTTGCCCATTAAACCACTAGGATGGATTACCTCCTACCACTGCAAGAGGTATTTTCTTCTTCTATAAACATTTTCCATAAAATTAGAATACCTTGCTGATTTCTCAACTGTTCCCCCTTATATGCAAAAGAAGGTCTGGCAGTCTCTCTACCGGCACAAAACACAGCCCATTGGCATGTTCCTGGTTGGATGGCCCCCGGGAGAGTGTCAACCATGCTTTAGCTCACTGCGCTTTTCACAGAGGAGACATTTCCATATGCATATCAGTCTTTATCCCACCCAAAGGCAGTCCAGCACTGAAATGCTAGGCAAATCTCCTCTGAACAAGAGTACCAACAGCAACCCCAGACACGTGTTTTCGGCCTAGTCGGGCCTCATCAGAGAAGTGGAGCTGTGCCTCTCTGAGCACAGTGAGCAAGGGGTCCACATCTGGATTACCATGGTAACTTAGGGTGAGACCCCAAGTACCTCAAAATATGCAAAAGAAGGTGCAGGGGTCGCTCTACCAGTACAAACACAGCCCATTGAGACCTGTTCCTGGGTGGATGGCCCCTGGGCAAGTACCAACCACGCTTTATCACACTGCTCTTTTCACAGAGGAGAAATGTCCATTTGCATATCAGTCTTTGTTTCACCCAAAGCACCGAAATGCTATGCAAATATTCTCTGAATACGTTGATAACAAATATGTCTGCTCATTTTTCCAATAAAAGTTTATCATGCGTGGCTTTCTTCAGGCCATGGTGTAAACATTTTTCTTATCGTTCTTTGCACCCACTCATTGTGGTACTTCAAAATCTTCCCTACATAGTGCGGGAGCGCTTTGCACATACGTGCCAATGGCATATTCATTTTACCGCAAAACTTTGTCAACCCTGGCCTATTGGTCACACCGTCTACAGCACGTCCAGAGTCCCTACCTCCAACTGCTAACAGCATTTGACAATAAATACCTTTGTTTATAGAATTATTACAAATATCTGACTTCAAACGTTCAAATACTGAACAAAAAAACACATATAAAGAAACAATTTCTAACACATCTAACACAAAAGAGCACTTATTTACAAAATTATGTAGATCCTTTCTCTGTCGCCTTTCCTTGAGACAAGAGTACTCAAACCTCCTTAAGTTCCCTTGCACCTCGGAAATCAGAGATATCCCGTCCTTTCAATGTACAGTACTTTCACTTACACTACAATGTTGTCTTTCCCCGTTAAGAGGAGCTTTCCTCAATAATTCTTTAACACATATACAATAACAAAAAATACCATGAAAGAAAAAGAGAAAAACACTGTATCTTATCCAACACATGCTCTCTACTTACTATGCGGTCTCTGTGTCCTCCTGATGCCATGTCCTTGTAACATCCTGCACAGCCTGGCGCCCTCAATCCAGAAACCAAGCAGGCCTTTAGGGAAACACGCCACCCGCCCACTTCTGCGCACTATGCGCACATGATCTTCTCTCTGTGGGTGCCGCAGATTGGGGCCTGCCGGCCGGACACCAACATTCTTGAAGGGTGCTGGAGATCACGTTGGGGTTAACAGATGAAAATGAAGACCCGTAGTAATTTCCAGGAAACAGTGATGAGATGCACGAGTTGCCAGAAAACACAGGTTTAATGCAGAATAATAACAGCCAGGAAGTCAGTTATTCTCCTGAGACAGGAAGACTAAAGCTCATGGCATAACCACTTCAGGCTACAGTATTTAAAGACAAAAATCACAAAATTATACTAAAATTGCATACAATCTAAACATTATTTGTAGCTACATTACATCCTAATGGCTCCTGCCTACATAAAATCTAAGTCAGCAGTAGTTGCCCTATTCTAATTGGTTAGTAAATGTCCCCATCCTGATTGGTTAGGACAACAACAGGTTACAATTATGTGCAGTCGGTGCGAAGATTGAAATCTGCCATCCCCAGCAGTAAACTAAATACAAGGCCATTTCCTCTGTGAGACCACATAACTTGACATCCCGTGTTACTCCCTGCACCTGCAGCTCTCCCACATTCAAGCCCATCCTTGTTTCTATTGTATACCTGTCTGGCTATGCCAAGGCCACAAACCATGATTGCAAAGTGTATTTGACTCCCTTGGGAAAGGTTTCATGAGAACGTGTAATAGGGGCCTAACTTTTAGAATAATAGCTAATATTTATGCTGCCAGGCCACCCTGCCACAAACACAGCAACCCGAGGGCTCTCTTTGATGCAGCAGAAACAAAACCTAATTCAACATGGCAGAGACAGTGAAATAAAATGGCTGACTGTTCAGAGGCCTACTTCTTATTACAATGGTTCATATGTGTGCTGCTATTTCACTCAGCTGCGTACTTGGCAATCCATGGACTCTATAGAGTGATGCAAAAACAAAGCAAAACTCAGTAAAATTGGTGAAAACATTTATGTTAATAGCAGTCCCTAAGCTTATAGTTTCTCTTACGTTCTCTTGCATTCGGGACATTGTACCCCCATATTAGCATCAGCAATTCATGAGCTGGCATAGTTTCAGGCATGCATGGAGGCTTTGGGGGGCATTGGATAAGCCCCAAACGTGAAGAGAGCCATGTTGTTAATTGTGTTGGGGCAATCATTCTAAAAATTATCTAACAAATGGCACCTATTCAAGAGGATAATGGGGATAATGATGTTTAGGATTGACTGGGTGCTTTTTTAACACAAGATACATTTCTACCTCGAGATGTAGAGGTCGCAGGAGCAAGCAAATTACTTTGTTTTTCTGCATTCCTGTGTTGGCCATGCCTTGTAACTTTGCCGTTGATGCCAACAAACTTATCAGGGACATGTTGAGAGTCCACATATACAATGAAAAGACATAAAGGTGTATGTAGCCAAAGAAAAGAAGGTGCAAGCAACACTGTGTAAGTGATTTCAATCCGGCACACACCCAAGTCTCGCCCAGCATGTAGTGCGTAATTGAAGACCTTATTTATTTTTGTCTGTAAGTTCAATATTCTGAACGATATACCACTCATATCACACCCTTCTCCTGAGACTCCCCCGGTCACACTTAAGCAGGAATCAGGCTAGTATGCAAAGGTAAATATTTATTTATGTATTTAAAATGTAATCACAATATATTTTAATAGGTAAACAACAATCACCAATGGGATGATAGAACACTGAATAATATCTTTAATGCACTAGGAATTAGGTAATGAGCACAGAAACAAATGCAGCACAGAAAAGAATACTTTTGTGTTGGTTTGGTATAGATAGCACTATGGTTAGAGGTTCCCCCTGCAACACCCCTTAACCCCTCCAATAGGCAATGAACAGATGTGAGGAGAGAGCAGGTATTCAGGAATAGCACAAATCAAACAGAATATCACTCCCACCTTCCGCCTTCAAAAACAAGAAAAAAACAGAATTGACTTTTCAGCTATCAGATGGCTTTGAAATTGTCTTTAGAATTGACTGAGCAAAAACACCAAAGGTGGTCAAAAACACTTAAATTATTATACATTCCTATGGGAGCCAATTTGCAGAGTTGCACACAATCACAAAAATGATTTAGCCCAATGAAAACATTTGAAATCTCAAAGTCCAAGTTGGAAGCAGTTTAAAGCTAATTCACACGTGTAAAAACCTTTCAGAATTGTAATTCGCGGCAAACTTTTCCTTGCGCGATATTCGCTATAACAGGATAATCGCACGATAGCTAAGGATGTTAGGTACAAGTAGGAGTTGAAATTTTGTTTATATCATAAAAACTGAGGGAGTTACAGAGGTTTAAGTAAGAGACATTTTTGCAAAAGAGGCGCGAGAATGGAAAACAGAAATGCACTTTGAAAAGACAGATGGGTTGATTACAATAGATTATGACTATGAAAAAGAGAATGCCACAGATCGATCTTACAGTCACGTGATCAGCGTAACCCGTCTGCTGTGGATACTCTTCTTCTTCAGATGAGAAAAGAAATCAGCGCAAAAATAGTTCTAGCAAGACGATGGTTCTGAATTAGAGAAGGGATTCGTTTGAGATAGGGATCAGACAATGCAGATATACGAGGGTCACTTTTCTTCCTATTGATACTCACAGAATGAGTTATTAAATTGGACCGTCAGCTCTGGTCATGGATTGGGCAGGTCCACCGGCAAACAGGCACCTCTGGAGGGATTTAGGTCAGCAGTGCGGTTCTGGTCAAGTTTGGAATGCACCTCAGACTGGATTTGGAAGGGCCCCTTCTGGTGACTGGACACAGTAAATAGCCAGATACAAGTTTTCAGCGGGCAAGCCCAATGGTAGCCAGATAAGCTGAATTAAAATTAAGTCCCTTCGGGTTTGGGAATTTTGCAATTGGTTCAGGCTAGCAATAATTTTGCAATGCTAGAGTCTGGATTCTGCAAAGAAATCTGGATCTCTCAAAGAATTCTGGAGTCAGCTACAAAAGGAAGGGTTCTGGAATAATATGCTGCACGGATATCTGGATGGGTTCTGGAAGCAGGGTGTTATGGAAGCAGAGTGTAGAGTGTCTATGTGTAGTGCCCGTCCTATATTTATCTATTACAAATTTTAAGGCATTGGCAGAACCTCAGAACACACCCCCCTATCTGTGAGTGGCTAAAGGTGTGCCCTTCATTTTGGTTGGCAGCTTAAACAGGGTTGTCATCTTCTGACAAGATTTGGGAACTCCCACCTGGATTTTTACCCAAAACATACTTTTGCACAAATGTACATTCCTACTATTATGTACCCTCATAAAATTAGACACATATTTTTCACATTTGACTGTCTACATTTACATCCAATGTCCATCTTTGTGAGAGCTTTATTGGTCATTTTACGGATTTTTATCAGTTTTACCCAGAACACTTTGGATTCATTATTTCTAATTCGATACACATCTGGGCGCTGATCAGTGGATCATGTACATACAATTTTACGCTTGCAACATTAATAGTTTGGCCACCATCAGTGTTTTAGTGTATCTTTGGTTCCTTATGTAAAAAAAACTCCTACCACATCTTCAACTGTCTAGCATGAGTTCAGATTTATACGTTTGTATTTTTCACTTGTCTACTTATTTTGGCTGTCATGTTATATGTCACAAAGTTATGAGGCAAAAACAAGTAATTTCCATTCAAAATCCAGTCCAGGTTTTATTTTCTTGCTTCCCAAAGTGAGCAGATGGCCAGTCCTTTGAAGTTCACTGAGAAACCTCCCCCACATCCTGCTACTCCTTGCAGAGGCCAATTCTCAGCATGTCCTTTGTTCTATGGTCAGCCAGCAGACAAATGTCTAATGTAGCCCCTTTGAGTGGCTTGCTGGAATTATGCGTGACGCATTAACAGCCATTAGCCTTCCTGTTCTCAAGGGAGTGTCAACCGGAGATGTCAGTTTTCCCAGGCCAGGCCCTGTCAGATCAGAATTCACATGTGGATTGGCTTCAGACTGGGCTCTTGGACATTACATTTTTTTCAGTTCACATATAAAATATAAGTACAGAGTATAAAGGATTTAACCATTTTAAAAGAATTAGCCCTTCACCAAAATACTTGAAATAGTGGATTTTGCAACTTTTCAGGACAACAAAATACATTTAAGCTACATTTTACAGCCAATTTCTTTAGGCAGCTGTCAGGCTGTGATGCCTGGATTCCTCTGACTGCCTGGATTTTTTCATGATTCCTACATACTCTCCTTTCAATAATTCACTGGGGACATAATCAAATTTAGCACCAAAACAGCACTTTGAAGGTTGCCCTTGATTAGAAAATTGTATTTAGGGGCATTTTAGAATTTTAGTCATTCTGTGGGCTTGTTTCCAGTGACAGAGGACAGATGACAGATGACAGCAGTGATGCCTGCTTTTACACCACTTTGCCGGTGTATTTGGCAGTGCGTGCAGCTCTTTTGGTGGGTTATGAACTCTGCATAATTTGCAGACTTAGTGCGCACAGGGTGTATTGCCTCCAGTCTTGGTAATTTCCTTTCCCCATTGGCAAAAGGGTACAGTGTGGCGCAGTGGCGTGGATGAAAATACTCCACATATCTCCCCCCCGACTCCATCATGACTTCTGGTCATTGGGGAGTTGGGCAAGTGGGATTATTTTTCTTCCGGTCCATGTGAATCATCCGGTTGCTTCTCCCATCATCGATAGATGCGACACGCTCTCCTTGCTGGGTCTGGTTGGGAGTATGTAGCGACATTCTGGGCTCTTGGTTCTTTTTCCGGTCCCCGAGGCGTCCTCCTTGGTGATTACCTGATCCTTAGTTCCAGTGCTAGAAAACAGAACATAGCATGGTTATGGGCATTTCCCCACTACTACTCCCGGGGGATGTAGTGGGGCAGATGCATGCATTGATTTACAATATTCAATATTCCCTGTCTATGTTTACTCATGGTCTTAAAACTCTTCTCGCATATACACAGTGAACATTTAGTAATTCATTTATGTTTCCGGATTTTCCCCCTCTGGGTTTCCGGTCGCTCCTCTATTTGCCGCAAAGTATGCCTGGGATGGCAACTTTTTAGCTAGTTTATGTGGACCCACTTGTCTTCCCCCTCTGTCAAACTGCCATTAGGGATGCAGATTCTGTAGGCGACTGGTGAGATTCTGTCCACAATTTGAAAAGGACCCCGCCAACTCGGGAAGAATTTGCACTCTTTGGCTTGGTTCCTTTGGAAATTGTACAAGTCTCCTACTTGATATTCCTTTTTAGTTGTCTTAAGGTCATAGTGGGTCTTCATACTGTCTGCAGATCTTTCTAGATTGCGCTGAGCATAGGCAAAAGCATGTTGAAGGTGTTTTCTCAGATTCTCAACATATTCATGAGTTGTGGAGGCATTTATCAAGGTCTGCTCTTGGGTTCTGTAGAGCAGATGCTGGGGTAACACCATCCTTTGTCCAGTCATCAGCTCAAATGGAGACATTTTTGTTGCAGAAGAAGGGGTAGATCTGATGGCCATCAGGACAAGGGGTAATCAAATGTCCCAATTTGGCCCAGAATTTGCCACAAACATTTTTAATATGCTCACAATAGTTTTATTGTACAACTCAACTCCACTACTAAAGGACTGCCAGTAGGCAATGTGTAGTTTCCTTCTGACCCCAAGTATTTCCCACATCTTTATCATCATTTCGCTAGTGAAGTGGCTACCTCTGTCTGACTCAATTGTTTGGGTAGTCCAAAACGCGAAAAGATGTGATTGATCATCAATGCAGCTGCTGTTCCTGCCTTGCAATTTGGGGCCAGGAGAAATTCCACCCATTTAGTAAAAAAGCATGTTACGGTCAACATGCAGTTGTTCCCCCTAGAGGAGAGAATCGCGGGCCCAATAAAATCGACTTGTAAATCTGACCAAGGCAGTGTCATCCCCCTCTTTTGGAGGGGAGCACAGTGTGTGAGTGATGTTGGCTGAAATTGTACACACACAAGACACCCCTTCAAGTATTGGTCGAGGTCCTGCTCCATGTGTGGCCAGTATGCAAACTCTTGCAAGATTTCTAATGTCGTATGAAACCCCCGATGACCGACTGTGGCCGCATCATGGGCATGACAGCATCAGGCTTCGGAATGAGGTAGGGACCACCCACTGGTCATGGCCAGATATGGATCTCCTCACCAACAAACCGTCTTGGATTTGAAACATTTTTGGACATTTCATCAACACTCTGAGGTCCTCTTTCCCAATATAATCGGTATCCATCAGGGGAAAGTTCTCAGGATCCTCAATGTGTTGATAAAACTTGCCATTTATTGGATCTCCTTTTTGTTTTGAGCCGTAATCAAATCAGCATCTGGGGTCTCCTTACTCCATTGTGCAGTAGAGAGTTCAATGTGAGCATTTGTCTGGGACCTTGTGATAGCAGTGACCTGCATTTCCCTCAACAGGGACTCAATCTCAAGTAGATCCCCTTGGATGGCTCCGATTTTGGCCAGCTGATCAGCTAGGTTATTTCCAGTTTTGTCTGGTCCCTCTACTTTAGAATGACCCTTGATCTTTTTCCAGTAGATGGTCATCCCATTCGAGTTGACCAGATCATCAATATTTTGTATTAATTTTCCATGTTTTAAAGGTTTATTATTAGTACATAGCATGCCTCTGGTTTTCCAGTTAACCAGGTGCTCCACGAACCCGTTCCGTACATAATCCGAATCTGTGATTATGACCAGTTTGTGGAGATAGTGTTGGACAGCAGTGAAAATGGCTTCATGCACAGCCATCAACTCTGCCACTTGACTACTTCGGGGACCGATTTTGTAACCAGCGGAGGGTTCTGGAGCATCATTCACCCATGCATTCCCCAAGCCGGCCACAAGTTCCTTTTCCCTGTTGTTGTCAACATGGTAGGAGCACCCATCCACATAGACAGTGGACATCCCCTCACACTGGTCTTCTTCATAGACTTTGTGTGGGGAATTAAGGTATGCCTCCATGTTGTCCTTGATTTTAAGACTTTCGTCCTCAAGACAGTTTTCTCTGGCACAATCATGCAAGTTAGCCAGAACTTGCGTGAGGGGACTCTTCTTGTTTTGGCCATATCTGACCTCCACAGGAAAGCCTTGCATTGACAGAATCCAGGAAGTAATTCGGGAATTACTCACATTTACGGCCCGGATTCTGTCACTTTGAAGATATTGCAAAGGTTGGTGTGAAGTCTCCACTATGATGTGTTCCCCCTGGATAAACGGGCGGTAATTCTCCAATGCCCACACCATTGCCAGGGGTGTCTGCTCACAATCGTTGAATTTTTCCTCCACAGAGGATAAAGTCTTACTTGCATAGGAGAATACTTTATTGACCTTGTCATGCTTTTGATATAATACTGCTGTCAAGCATGTATTTGAGAACCCTGTTTCCAAGAAGAACTCCTTGTTTTTGACAGGGTAAGCTACGCAAGGCGCTTGTGAGAGGCTTCTTTTGAGTTGTCTCACTGCCTCGGCTTGTTCTGGACCCCACTCACACTTGACCCCCCCCTTCTATCGATGGATCAGGGGTCTCGTGATCTATGCATAATCCTCAATGAACTTCCTGCTGTAATTAGTCAGTCCAAGGAGGCTCCTTAGTTTCCGCAGAGTTGTGGGGTCTTTTATTTTCTGGAGTGCTTCTACTTTCTTTTCTTGGGGACAGAGACCCTCAGGAGTTATCTCATGCCCCAAGAAATTGACACGGCTTCTGCACCACTGTGCCTTTTGGAAAGAGAGTTTTGCCCCGGCAGCCCTCAACTGCGTCAGAACATAACGGATCTCCACTATGTGTACCTCCACAGTTGAGCTTTTGATTCGAACATCATCTACATAGGCTAGGTTACGACATGGCCTTATGCAGAAAGATGTTAAACTAATTGCCGGGGTTGATGTATCTGAAGGGAGTCCGGGTCCAAGTGTACTGCTGCCCCCGAAGGTAAAGGACAGCTTGTATTGGTCCTCCCTGCTGACAGGTACAGTCCATTACCCATTGGTCAGGTCAATGGCAGTGTATACCTTTTGACCCCTGGATCTGGGCCAGCTCTTGGTCGATGTAGGGAAGAGGCCATCGGGAAGTATGGACCCGTTTGTTGAGCTTTCTGAGGTCAGCACAGAGTCTCCACTGGCCATTTGGTTTCAAAATCCCCAGCAACGGATTTTTGAAGGTGCTGTGGACTGGACGAATATCCCACAGGACTCAAGGTTCTTAATTATTTCAGTAAGGGACTCCATCGATGCGAGAGGCAAGCGATATTGCATCACAAACACTGGAGTCATGCAAGGGTCCGTGGGAATTGTTGTTGTGTGGATGTCGGTGCGACCACAGTCATATGAGTCCACCGCAAAGAGATCTTGAAAATCTTAGAAAACTTGTTTAAATTTTTGCTTTTGCTCCAGAGTCTCACAGGCATCAGCTAGGTTGACTTTCTCTTCAAACATCTGCCAGAAGCCCGGAAAGACTTCTGGTTTGGCTATCTTATCGGCCTCCTCCACCTGGGTGAAGAAGTCCCTGATCAAAGTACTGACTTGGGCTGATGGCTTCAGGTGGGGAAGGCAGTCCTGGTGGTCTTGAAAGGTCACCTCATCCCTACTGAAGTCACAGGTCACATCTTCCTTATCATAAGGGCAGGAAGAGTACACCAGGAAATTCCCCCATTACAGGTGAAGATCCTGTCTGGTGTTGTGTCATTGTCGCTATCACAGTCAAAACAGTCATAGGGGATCTGTCCTATCAGTTTGTTACCTAAATCTATGGAAAAATGTTGGTCATCAACCGCCATTCCAATAATGGTGCCTGCGCCCAGAGTGATACTCTTTAGGTTGCTGTTATCCACCTCTATTGGAATGGTGATGTGTTGTGTATTGACTAGTGGTGTTGGGTTTAACCCCAACGCTTGCTGTTGAAAATGGGCATTGAGGTGAACATATGCGTCCGAATTTTTCAGTTTCTGTCCTCTTTTAATTTTTACTTCAAGTGAGAATTGTCGGGTCCGTGCTGGGATGGCGACTTCCTCTCCAATCTGAAATTCAACTGCATATGGCAGCAGTTTAGCTGACCGAAATGCTTTCTCTGGGTCATCAAAGTCCATGGGATTACCTGCTAATCGGGACCAGGCTTTGAAGTTTATTAGGTTCAAACGGTTTATAGTCAAAAAGTCGAATCCAATAATGTCGAAAGTCAAAAAGTCGAAAACAAAAAGTCGAAAACAAAAATGTCGAATTTTTTTTTGGGTTGCTTTTTTTTCGAAATGGGGGGTCCCCCCCCCCAACCCCCCTTTTTTTAATTTTTTTTTTGTTTTACCCCTTTTTTTTTTACCCCCGGAGCCCAAAAAAAATCTATAAATAAAAAAAATAAAAATGTGACATTTTTGTTTTCGACTTTTTGGATTCGACATTTTTGTAATTCGACATTATTGATTCGACATTATGACTGGACACCGGTCCAAACTAATGGCAAAGTGATTGAGAATGTCACTGCCTAAATAAAATGCAGCAGGGACATCTCGCACGACCCAACAATTATGGACTATGCTCTTGTTACCTATGGAAATTTTGAGCATACACCTGCTAGGCAGGAGATGTTTGGAATTGGGTGTTTCCAGGTCCATTTCTGATTTGTCTATCAATTTAAATGTGGGAATGGTGGATCTTTTGGGAGTTTTCGGAACATGGCCTCGCTGATGAAGCTCTTACCGTTGTTCTCACACACTCGGGCGAGAACAGAGTCCTTCACCTCATTTAACTGAAAAGGGATGAACAACTGCTCTCCAAATTTCTGAATGTCAGCCAAGCTTTGAGCTGATTTCTCATCATTTTGGACTATAGGAGAGGGATTTTCTGATTGTGAATTCGTATAGAATTTCAGAGTATTCCCTTCCAATGTGGAATGCCACTTGAGACTGGAAGGAAGGTTGATTTTAAGAAATAGAGAGGATTTCCCATCACCAGTTTGTTGTCCTACTGCAACTACTGTCACGTCTGGGATTTGGTTGTTTTGGAAATGGAATTCAATTTGGTCAGGTTTTTGTTCAAGCATGTGGCATGTGCCATTTAAACTAACATGGTTGACACTATGTTTTAATTTTATTGGTCGGTTAGTCTGGGTCCAGAGGACCTTTTTTACACAATCTATGAGGGGAGACAATCTACGCAGGATGTCATTCCCTAGTAAACATGGTCTGCCCTCTGGAGTCACAACTATGACCAGGTGCTTCATCTTATGTCACCCAATTGTAATGTCTAAATCCGCAGTCCCCTCGACAGGAATCTCCTTCCCATTGAAGTTCTGAATTTTTCCAGGAAGAGGGGTGAGAAGGATTTGACAGAAGGGTGGCTTGGGATCCAGTGTCCACCAGTGCCAAAAATGTACATTGCCCCTGTATTTGGACCGGGGCATAAAATCTTCCCTCCTTCCCCTCAAGAGCGCAAAGATAATGTGCATTTTTGGCCGATTGGTGGGTTCATTTCTTTGCTTTGGATTCCTACAGAGGGGTAATTTTGGCAGGATTTTGTTTGGGATCTTGGGAACCTGTAAGAAAAAGGTGACAGTTGGAGATGGAGGAAGATGGGGGGAGTTTTGATTCTGGGCTGCCCCCCCCCCCTTTTTGGAGGCAGTCACCAGAATTGGTTTGAAGGTGATTTTCTTGCTGGTCATTCTGGGGTTTGATGATGGGGGTTTTAACTCAGTCCCCACATCTATCCAGTCTTGATCAGAATCCTCTAAGAATCCCTCTCCTTCAAATGGGAAGATTCTAACCTCCTCCACAAAAGGGGTCTTTTTAGGCTGTTTATTTCTCCTCCCCGCCCTCTGTTCCTTAGGTTGCACACTTTCGGGGGCAGGAGATTTTGGTTCAAGTTCCTGGGTTTCCAGGGACTTTTTACAAGTGGGGACCGAAGCTTCCTCTAAGGCTTTAAACCCCCCTTCCCCTTGTGCCTCCTCCCTGGGAACCAGTGGGTTGTAGGGGTTGTCTCCCCGTCATTGCTCTTGAGCACCAGACCCTTGATTTGAGGAGTTCTGAGTCGCCATGATCATCTGAGGGTTCTGTTGAGCCCTCAGCAAGCGTCCCAGATCCTGTGCCAAGTTCTGGACTTGGCGCTCCAGTTGGGACACCTGCTCTTGCTGGTATGGGGTCCTCTGGTCTACCCTAGGTTGATCACGGGAAGGGCAACTGTCCCTTCTCCCATAATACCCTTGGTTGGGATAGTTTTGGTACCCCTCCGCCCTTGGCCTCCTCTCTCCCGGATTGGGCTGTCTAGGCTCGGGAAACTGTGGAAAGAAAGAAGGGTTGTTTTGGGGGGTTGAGGTTTGGCGGGTACCGGGGAAAGAAACTCAACCCGGCATTTGGCAGATTACTGCTCTCCTGGGGAAAGTTAGGAGGGAAGTTTCCTGTGTTTGGTAGCTGCCTGGTTGGATCCCCCCCTTAGGCTGGGGGAGTCCACACATAGCCCAGGATAGGTCTATTGCCCTTGTAACGGGGGCTGATGTAGTCAAGGGAGTTAGGGGTCCCATTTGTGGGGTTAACACCCTGTCTCCCTGTTTGGGATTGGCCTGAGGGCCTTCTGGGTCTTTGGTTAGTGGGATTTTGCGCAGGAATGTTTTTAGGCCTCCCATCTCCAGATCTAAAATGGGGGCAACCTTTACCTCTGCCACCTTAGCAGCAGGTTGGTTTCGAGCTTTTATTGGCACTTTTATTTTCTACTGGCTTCTACACTTCGTAGCTGCAAGTTGCTTCTTCAATGACCCAGTATAGTGATCTTTTCTCGTGAAAGTCCCTCACCAGCTGGGTCATAATGTATTTAGGGAGGGCATGAAAGAAGCTATTGATAAATTCTCTACTATCTGTGCGTACCCTTGTATTGCTCACTAAGAGTGCACTGATAATTATTTCACCAGTACATTTGCAGAGCAAAGAAAATATTTTGAACACAGGTAGACGGAGCAATAACTCACAACCAGATAGGCAGTTAGCAAAATAATGAGCAGTTATTTGGCTATTTATTCATAGCTAAGAAGAACAAGTGATAAAACAGCAATAAATCACAGAGAAGATAGAGAATTCAAAAGAAGATACATCACTGTGGGCGTAACTGAATCCCTCATCTCGCCAGAAGCGGCTCGAAACCCCGGTAGCAACCAGGCAGAGAGCACAACAGCCCACAGGCAGGTCAGAACAAGGCGTCCCCCCTCCGACTGAGGTCTTTGTGTTTTTTTCCCACCTGACTTCTCCAGAGCTTCCCAATATATGCCCTCCTCAAAAGGGGTGGCAATTTCTCGAACCTTCTGGCATTAGCACATGCGCATTGTTGAGTGACCGTTGGTTGCTGGCCGGATCAATTGACAGTAACCCCCAAGGCGCAAAGCTTCCCTCGTCTAAAACACCACGGAAAACAATTCCATAACTCATAGCAAGACATAACAAAACCAGCTTTTCCAGCACAATGTCCTTGACTAAAGTCAGCATACCAGGCTCAGCAACTGTTAGTATTGAAATCATGTCTTTTAGCAAAGCAAGTGCAGTTTTCACTGAGGCATGGAATAAAATAACATTGAAAGCAGGTCTTTTAGCAAAGCCAGTGCAGTTTTCACGGAGGCATGGAATAAATATCCATTATAGCTCTGAATGCCCCCAGAAGCACTGCGCATCAGCGCCAGGTTTTAGCTCAAGCATAACAATTCCACCTTGGATATTTATCTTATACAGCCCAGTGGCAGAGGAGCGGATCTCTGAAACCGACGAAACATTAGAACCAAGTAAGGAATACATTGAATACAACAACAACCAATTATTGTAATAGCCAAAATAATGCAAATGCAGGCAAAGGCGTAACGCGGTGTACCCCCAATGTCAGGAATCCATGAAAATAACCAATCCCACCAATTCCCAGTATGATCTTGAGACACTTGGGAAATGAGGTCCCTTAAACCTCTAATATGACTTTCAATGGGTTGTGAATGGTCACTTAGATTGAAACAACACATACCTTCAACTGCGTTTCAGCCCAAATTATGTTTCAGCAACAGATAATCAACGGCAGCCCTGTTTTGCAAAGTTGCTTTTCTAATAACTTTGCTATCAAGGAGCAACTCTTCTAATGCTTGAGAAGTATGATTCAGTCCTTTTACCACTAAACATGCTAGTTCAATCAGAGATTTGTAACCCCCAGCAGCTAAACCCCAGACTCCCACTAACGAAAGGGCTAATGCTAGAACTGCAGCCTCTGATAACAAATACACATGTGAATCACAACCTGGGGATAAACCCACAGATTCAAAAGTTGACCTTCTCTTCGAGACATTGCTGGGTGTAAAGAGAACATCATTAGCCTTAATCTAGTTAAGGCACATGGACCTCTGGAAATGTTGGCTGGAATGTAAGTGTATGTGATGTTGCCACATGAGAAGAGCCACCCTGTTGGAAGTTTGACGTGACTCAAATGGCTGGCAGCTATCACTGTATGATTACACGACATAGTATTATTCACACCGGTACATGTGCTTGGAACTCGTGACCGCAACCTTCTCTCAAACACAGTTTGATTTTTCTGTTTGGTTAAATTCAGCAGTTGGCATTTGCCAATTTATTTTACATTGCAGGTCATAAAGTAACACACATCGCCTTGAGTTATATTGTATGTTATAATACATGTCAAGTTTCTCCACTTGCGATCCGTTTCCTGGCAAAACCTGCAGTACTCATAGACTGAAAAGGATTGTCTAATATCGGAATCCTGAACCAAAGAATCATTGTGCGTGGCACCAAAAATGTGCTTTAGAACCGGAACTGGCGTCGGTACCGCTACTAAACATGTAATCAGCAAAGCTTCCGCATGTTGCACATCAGTAAGGCAAATATGTCCACATATTCTCTGTTTGTGTAATAATCGGTGAATATGTTCCCCGTCCTAAAGACATCTGTTGTATAGCTGGCATCAACGTTGTTTGCGTTTGCACCTGACGTGATTTTCGCATTCCACAAATCCATTTCTTCGGTCTGGCTGGCTTTTCGGCATCGGCATAGGGCTGCTTTTGGACATCATTGCTCATCGTCATCGGTCTCCCCTGGATCGCTGGCACAGATGCGACATGTTTCGTGGGAAGCAGCATGCCGTTTCACTCTCCCAAACGGAGTCAATTTAGTCCCACAATTACACCAGCCAGACACAGGATCTACAAGGGACACCCAGAAAAGAGATATCAGTGTTGAAAATCACTCTCTTAGGTAACATTTGTCTGCGGGCACATACTGCCATTTCTTTCTACCAGGCTCCATCACTAAGACTACCTGGTCTTTGCCTGATGCAATAACATCTGCGGGCACTGGTGGGCCACTTGGTCTTTCAACCCACACCTTCGCACCCGGTACCATACTGTCCGAAGAGCCAAAATCACGATCCCCATGGGTAGTTAACACTGTAGGAGGCTCCCCCTTTTTAATCATGGGCAATTTAACAGTAACAATAATCAACTGGGCCACCCGGTCGCCCTTATGGATCGGTAACAAATGGTACCCACTATTCATTAAGATGACTTTGATCTCGCCTTGACGATCAGCATCAATGACCCCTCACAGCACTTCAACTCCCTTCAATGCTAGGCCAGATCTAGGGGCAATCCATCCTATATGCTCTGGAGGAATGTGTACCCCAATCCCTGTTCCAATCACAACAATCCCTCTTGGGTCTAATCTGATTTCCTCATGAGAATGCAAGTCTACCCCTGCTGACTCTGGAGTCGCCCGATAGGGAGCTAAAGAACCCAGGGTAATTTCCCAATACAATAGGGTTTCGCTAACTGACTTGAGGTGAATCTGTAAAGCAGGAGTCATTAGCCGCATCAAAGGAGTTTCATGATTATTCACAGGCCTATTGTTTAACACTTGCACCGCATCAAACACACGATCACGCCATCCTGCTAAACTGCCATCTCCAGATTTGCGCAACTGTTCTTTCAACAAGCCATTCATTTGTTCAATTAATCCTGAAGCTGCAGGGTAGTAGGGCACGTGGTAGAGCCATTCAATACTCTTTTCCTGACAGTAGTCCTGGATTCATTTGCCTTTGAAGTGGGATCCATTGTCACTTTGAATCTGCAAAGGTACTCCATAATGCAACGTGATCTGATCCAACAATTTAAAGGTGTTCAGTTGTGTGGCACGTTTGCACGGTAAAACCATCATGTATCCAGAGTATGTATCCACAATAGTGCATGCATACTGACAGCCTTTACTGATTGTCAGGGGACTAATGTAATCAATCTGCCAAATTTGACCTGGTAATTTTCCTCTTCGCAACGTACCCTGGACAATCTGAGGGATAGGCCTGTGCTGTTGGTGTTGGCACACTGGATATTTCAAAATGATTGTTTTCATTACCTCTAACGGGATACTGATTCCTCAAGCCTGTGCCCACCTGGTAGTAGCCTTTTCTCCAAGGTGCCCACATTTCTGGTGAGCCCACTTGGCCAAACCCTCCAAATCGTCTTCCTGAGCCTCCGCATCCACAGATGAAATCTTGGTGTGTTCATCTGCAACAGAATTAAACCAACGTTCTAATGAATCTACAGTACAATGCACATCCACATGATACACAGTGAGTTCACTTTGCGATAGCATCTCATCAATATGTTTTCACAGTTCTTTTCCCCACAACTCTTTTGAATGAATCATCCACCCATTCTTTGGCCATGTTGGCAGCCACACCGCCAATCCATTCGCCACTGACCATGAATCTGTGTACAAATGACATCGACCAGGGGTCTCTTGTTTCAATGCTTGGTAAACTGCGTAAAGTTCTACAAACTGACTGCTCTTCCCTTTCCCTGATGTTGTCAAAATCTTTTTTGTCTTGGGATTGTAAGACACCGCTTTCCAGTATCGCTCAGTTCCCACATATCGGGCCGAGCCATCTGTAAACCAGGCATGTTCTGTCTGCTCTACGGTCAGATCACCATAAGGTACTCCCCATTTCACGGGAGATTCACGTTTTTCAGACACTTCCGGTGGTATGTAATCTGAGGGTGGTATGTTGGCCACTTGCTCATATAATTTGGCAACCCCACCTTTCCCCGATTTAGCTCTCTCTTGAATGTACCATTTCCATTTGTTTATGCTGGCTTCTTCAGCATGTCCTATTCTATGTGTTTTAGGTGAGCTCAGCACCCATTGCATAATTGGGATTTCAGGCCTCATCAACACATCATGCCCCACTGACATGTGCTCAGTATCGACCAGGGCCCAATAACATGCCAGCAACTGCTTCTCTAACGGAGTGTATGAGTTACCAGCATCGGGCAACTTACGACTCCAAAACCCCAATGGCACATGTTTCCTGTCCTGATTCTCCCACACACTCCAGTTGGCGTAATTGACTTGCACAGACACATTCAATTCCACTTCGTCTTCCTTCAATGGCCATAAATCAAGCACCTGCTGCACAGTGTCTTTCGCCAAATCAAATGCTTTTTGCTGCTCCTCCCCCCACTGAAACTCATATTTCTTTCGGGTCACTTTGTAGAGGGGAGCCAGTATCTGCCCTAGATGGGAAATGTGCTGTCTCCAAAACCCAAAATGCCCTATGAACTGCTGAGCTTGCTTTTTGTTTAATGGACTGGTGAACTCAAGAATTTTCTGTCGGGCCTTTCGGCACCATCTCACGAAGCCCATTATGCTACTGAATCCCTAGGAATATTACTGTCTCAGCTGGCCTTTGGATTTTGTTCGGGTTAATCTCCCATGCTTCCTTCTTCAATCCTTCCATAATGACTTCTAACTGGTTTTGCACACTGCGCTCATCCTTACCCTGAATCAAAATATCATCAATATAATGAGAGATTTGTATGTCAGGTTTACACGGTATCTTGTCTAAGTGTTCTGCCACCAGTCGGTGACGGATAGTCGGGCTATGTATGTACCCCATAGGTTACCTTGTGAAGGTGTACTGACGCCCGCTCCAAGAAAATGCAAACTGTTCTTGGCACTCTTCAGCAATTGGCACAGAGAAAAATGCATTGTCTAAATCTACCACTGCATACCAGCTCCCCTCAAACCTTTGGACATTCTCAATCAAGGTAATGGCATCTGGGACTGCTGGCACCAAGGGAGGAGTGTGTTTGTTTAATTCGCGGTAAACCACCATCATCCTCCAAGACCCGTCCCCTTTTCTGACAGGCCAGAGTGGGTTGTTCCACGCGGTAGTAATAGGGTGTAACACACCCGCCTCTGCGTACTCTTTGATAGGTTCTGAAATTTCCTTGAGCCCCCCGGGAATGCGGTATTGCTTCATTGCTACCCGCTTGGTCGTCAGAGGCACCTGCACTGGGGGCATTTTCAATTTGCCTACAGTAATGTGTGTGCAGGTCAATGCACTCCCCCCAAACTGATACGTTTTACCTCCAAGTCCCGAGGTCATTCCTTCTAGAATGTCAAAGCCAATTATATACTCTGGTATCGGGACAATCAACACTTGGTATTTCTTCCTAGTCAAATTGCCTATTTTCATATCCACTTCTGTTTGTACTGCGGGGGGTTTTCCCTCCTAGCCCGGTAATGGTAAAGTGTCTGCCTTTGAATCGTGTTGGATTTCCATGAATCAGAGAGGCCTCCGCCCCGGTGTCTATCAATGCTCGCACCCCTTGTATATTTCCTGGCCCCCAAAAAATGTTGACATTAACGTAGGGCCGCCTATCAACTTTTATGCAAGTGGAGGCTGCCGGGGCTTAGCCATAATCCTAGTCAAATTTTGAATGAGTGTAACCTGACTCTGCCTCTAACATTGCACTCACCACCTTCCTCAAATCAGCATATGTTGGCTGGTACGGGGAAGGTGTCCCCATAGGCCCTTCTTCGTGTTCTTCCTCAGGAGGGGAGGAAGGTGAGGTGTCCCTCTGTGGCTTAGTCACTACCTGTTTCTTAACCTGCTTATAGCGCTCTTTGGTTGCAAGCCCTCTCTTTTTGTATAGTTCATACATTACCCTGGTTTCAATGCCATCAATTTCTTCTCGTGGCACACCATCTTTTAACAAAGCCAAAAACATGTCCTTTCTGGACACTCGGGAGTCTCTTGTCATGACACATCGGGGCTTGCACTCTGTAGTACTTCCAACATGGGCGTCTAACAGAGAAGGCTGTCCACCAGCCTCCACGTCAGACATAGCACGTTCTATAAAGAAGCCACGCCCCCACGGCCCCACGCATCTCAACGCTACCGCTTGCAGTGGCTAGACGTGTGCTCCATAGTTCGCCTTCGCTGAATTCGTTTGATTCCTGGTTCCTGGGCCCTAGTTTTCCTTCCTCTATCATTTCCTTCCTCTATATCCTATCCTGTATCCCGGACTTCAGTGTACCCGTCTCAGAGTATACCATCCTTCACTTCCTGGATTTCCCGGACATTCTAAGCATTCCAGGATTCGGAACGCTGAACGCATGCCGGAACCCGAAGACGCTCGCAAGGGTTGTACAAAACCCGAACTGTACGCAAGAAGACTACTTCAAAGAATTCCAGTAAACAACGAAGACAGGTGAGAAAGGGGGAAACCTGTCACATCTCTACTATCTTGCCTTCTGCCTTCAGTTCTTCTCTCACTACGCCCCTCTCTCTCTCTGGGCTTGTCATCACTCTTGTCCCACTCGCCTAAGTCTGCCAATTGCCGGATGGCATCCACTACTTCATCAGTGGGTTTGCCCGTCATACCTACGAGCAAAGTCATAATGACACTTTTGTATGCGGGCGGTGCAGTTCTGATCACCATATTCCTTGTTGAAACTGAAAGCTGCATGGTCCCCATGTGTCCTGGAGCATCTACATGAATTGCATCCTTCATAGCATGCTCTCTGACCTTTTGAATCACCTCTTTCAAAGTGTACCACTTCTTTTCCTCGCTAGGCCAATCGGTGGTAATGGGGTATTTACGGTTACATGCTTGGGCCGCTAGGTGCAAAAACGACACCTGTGAATCTTGCCCATTGTCATCAGGGGGCGGCCCTGCCCTTAAGACTTCCTGTACATTGGTGTCAGTTGACAAAGGCAAAAAGCGCGGTGAGTCTGTGGAATCTACCAACAACCCTGCGGCTAATTTATCATACAGGTTTTTAGCCCAACATGGAATCATAACCTCGGGTTCACCGCCAGCGGAAACACCCTTTTTCCTGAACAAACTATTCATCATTACAGTAATTTGCAAAACCTCTTCAAAAATGTTTCTTTCCACACCGCAATCACTCGTGCAGCCACGCACACAAAAATAAACAGATTAACACAGTCCAACACTCACTGCTAAAATGAAAACAAACCTTTGCTTGCAATGAAAGCAAAGCCTATTTGCGTTCAAACAGATTCTTTAATGTTTGGAAACAATTCATCACAAATACCGTGCTCACAGCACCAAAATGTAATGCTCATCAAGAGTGCATGGACAATTATTTAACACCAGTACATTTGCAGATCAAAGAAAATATTTTGAACGCAGGTATATGGAGCAATAACTCACAACCAGATACGCAGTTAGCAAAATAATGAGCACTTATACGGCTATTTATTCATAGCTAAGAAGCAACAAGTGATAAAACAGAAATAAATCACAGAGAAGATAGAGAATTCAAAAGAAAATACATCACCGTGGGCGTAACCGAATCCCTCATCTCGCCAGAAGCGGCTGGAAGACCCCGGTAACAGCTAGGCAGAGAACACAACAGCCCACAGGAAGGTCGGAACAAGGCGTCCCCCCTCCGACTGAGGTCTTTGTGTTTTTTCCAACCTGACCTCTCCGGAGCTTACCAATATATGCCCTCCTCAAAAGGGGTGTCAATTTCTCGAACCTTCTGGCATTAGCACTTGCGCATTGTTGAGTGACCGTTGGTTGCCGGCCGGATCAACTGACAGTAACCGTCAAGGAGCAAAGCTTCCCTCTTCTGAAACACCACGGAAAACAATTCCATAACTCATAGCAAGACATAACAAAACCAGCTTTCCCAGCACAATGTCCTTGACTAAAGTCTGCATACCAGGCTCAGCAACGGATAACATTGAAAGCATGTCTTTTAGCAAAGCAAGTGCAGTTTTCACTGAGGATTGGAATAAAATAACATTGAAAGAAGGTCTTTTAGCAAAGCAAGTGCAGTTTTCACTGAGGCATGGAATAAATATCCATTATAGCTCTGAGTACCCCCAGAATGCACTGAGCATCAGCGCCATGTTTTAGCTCAAGCATAACAACCCTCCGGGTGGTCTGCACAAAGGCACGTTTCAGCTCTTGGACTAATTCTTGTGGGGCCTGGTCTTCCCCACATTGCAGATTGTAGGCCGCCTTGCGGGCCTCTTTAGGGTTTCTGTGTACTGAGAAGTGCTTCAAGATGGCCGCCCTATAGGTGGACCATCTTGAATGGTTCTGATCCCCCAGCCCCGCAAAGAAGCTGGAGTATTCAGGTGAAAATGTCCACTTGACATACTGAATACAGCTTTGGCTCTCCTTCAGGTGGAAAGTCTCCATCATTTGCTCAAACAATTCGAGGAGCTCCCAAACTGAATATTTGGCATTTTTATGGTAGGGCGTTGTAACGCTCCTAATAGCCTTCATTTGCTTCAGGGGATCTTTCAGTAGGTCCCTCTTAATCTTGTTGGCTTTTTTAGTTTTGGTCTCCCTTGTCCACTCATCCTTTGACTCAGAGCCACTGCTACCAGAGGTGGCCGTCTGATCCTCTACGCTCTCCCTGATTCTGTGGGCTTGGGAATGGCTGGAAGAATGTGGGGGGCTTAGTCTCTTGAGACCTATGGTGCTCAGAAGAGTCTTCTGACTCTCCCTTGCTCCCAGGATTGGCTGAGTACCTCCCCCCCCCCACTGTCCTAGCTGGGAAGAGGTTTTTAAGATACTCTTGGTGGGCCTTTTTTCATGGAATTCCCCAACAAATTTGGTTGACTGATCTCTTGGTAGGTGAGATTTTTGAGGTTCCAGTTCTCTGATTCTCCTCTCACTGGAGTCTCCCTCATCAGAGAGGCTGGCCCTAATATTTGGGAACTTGTACATAGATGCCCGCCCATCCATTTCTGGGAGGCGCTTATCTGTCAGTCCCATATCTCCCATTGTATTGAAGTCTACCATCCCTGTGGCCCTTGGTTCATATGAGCCAGTGGACATGAGGGTGGCAGAGTCCATGGAACTGAAGGGATTGAAGTCCCTGATGCCAGGGGTCCTGAGGTTATGCTAAGGGGTTTCTCTTTCCCATATTACCTCATCTCTTTCAGCCTCTGTTCCCTGATAACATGCCAAAATCTGACCCTTTTGCTCCTCTATTAAGGCCTGACTGGTCTCTATGAGTTGTTCTTGCATGGCTATCTGTCTATGGACCCCGAGCGGGATGGGTATGCCCAGACGTGGGTCCTGAGTCTGCCGGGCCTAGAACCCCAAGCTACTCCTCACCGATGACACCCAACAAGGCTGAAACATGTCTGGGGATGCTTGTGGTCTCGTGCAGAAGGGATGTGAACTAGCAGTTCGGGCTGGACTGCCCCTTTTGGGGTAGGACCAAGCCTGATTTGCATATGGTTTTTCCCCTTCTGCAATGGCTTGGCAGGCTGAAAAATGATGGTCTGGAGGGTTGCCCAGAGCTTTGCCCGTGGTTATGATTAATTCAAAACCTTCCAGCCATCACCTTTCTGTTTTGCTAAAGTCAAGCCTTCCTATATAAATCTATTACAAATTTTATGGCATGGGCAGAACTTCAGAACACACCCCCCTATCTGTGAGTGGCTACAGGCGTGCGCTTCGTTTTGGTTGGCAGCTTAAACAGGGCTGTCATCTTATGACAAGATTTGGGAACTCCCACCTGGATTTTTACCCAAAACATACTTTTGCACAAATGTACATTCCTACCATTATGTACATCATAAAATTAGACACATATTTTTCACATTTGATTGTCTACATTTACATCCAATTTCCATCTTTGTGAGAGCTGTATTGGTCATTTTATGGATTTTTATCAATTTTACCCAGAACACTTTGGATTAATCATTTCTAATTCGATACACCTCTGGGCGCTGATCAGTGGATCGTGTACATACAATTGTAAGCTTGCAACATTAATAGCTTGGCCACAATCAGTGTTTTAGTGTATCTTTGGTTCCTTATGTAGAAAAAACTCCTACCACATCTTCAACTGTCTAGCATGAGTTCAGATTTATAAGTTTGTATTTTTCACTTGTCTACTTATTTTGGCTGTCATGTTAAATTTCATAAAATTCTGAGGCAAAAACAAGTAATATCCAAATCCAGTCCAGGTTTTTTTTTTCTGCTTCCCAAAGTGAGCAGATGGCCAGTCCTTTGAAGTTCACTGAGAAACCTCCCCCACATCCTGCTCCTCCTTGCAGAGGCCAATTCTCAGCATGTCCTTTGTTGTTTGGTCAATCAGCAGATGAATTTCTAATGTAGCCCCTTTGAGTGGCTTGCTGGGATTATGTGTGACCCATTAACAGCCTTCCTGCTCTCAAGGGAGTTTAACCGGAGATGTCAGTTTTCCCAGGCCAGGCCCAGTCAGATCAGAATTCACATGTGGGTTGGCTTTAGACTGGGCTCTTAGACATTACAATCTTTTCAGTTCACATATAAAATATAAGTACAGAGTATAAAGGATTTAATCATTTTAAAAGAATTAGCCCTTCGCCAACATACTTGAAATAGTGGATTTTGTAACTTTTCAGGGCAAAGAAATACATTTAAGCTAAGTTTTACAGCCAATTTCTTTAGGGAGCTGTCAGACTGTGATGCCTGGATTCCTCTGACTGCCTAGATTTTTCCATGATTCCAACACACTCTCCTTTCAATAATTCACTGGGGACATAACTGAATTTAGCGCCAAAACAGCACTTTGAAGGTTGCCCTTGATTAGAAAACTGTATTCAGGGGAATTTTCGAATGTTAGCCATTCTGTGGGCTTGTTTCCAGTGACAGATGACAGATGACAGCAGTGATGACTGCTTTTACACCATTTTGCCGGTGTATTTGGCAGGGCGTGCAGCTCTTTTGGTGGGTTATGAACTCTGCGTAATTGTGAAGATTTAGTGTGCACAGGGGTTATTGCCATCATTCTTGGCAATTTCCTTTCCCCATTGGCAAAGGGGTGCAGTGTGGCGCAGTGGCATGGATAAAAATACTCCACAACTGACCACTGCATGTAGAGTGAAAGAAACAGCAAGTAGGAGCAAAAAAGTGCAGAATAATATGAAAGATTATGGCTAAATGAGAGTTGTACCCTGCAAAAATAAAAAAAAGATGCACGTTTGCAGCCGAAAGCAGGGACTGTGACACAATGATTACTGTTCTACAATACAGGGATAACACAGCAGGGATCCCAATCACAAAAGCGAAACAGGTACAACATTAAAAGATACACCTCCTTCACCTCTTTATGGTAGCATTTGCCCAGTAAGGGCTATACTCTGGGAAAGGGATGTGAGTTAGTAAGGAAGCATCTAAAACAACAATAGTACTTTGATATGAGTCGGTGCAGAGTCTCGTGAGTCTCTGGCACTTTGCTTACCTGCTTCAACCTTGCTGGATTGCTGTGTGCCTGCAGTCCTCTTTCTACTGCTATTATCATTCAGAGGGGAGTGGAGCTTAGAAACCCGTTGTACTCCACGGAGCGGTGCGGAGCTGGTGCAGAGTCTTGTGAGTCTCTGGAGGCTCTCAAGACTCTGGAGGCTCTGACAGCACCCTCTTTTATGGATCGAGGTAAATTGCTAAGACCGCCACTGAGGACTATACATCACCCCCTCACATGCTTGCAGCTAAAACACGTGGGAGAAGGAGCTGAATTCAAGCTGACTGACTGCTGGAATCGGGCCGAAGCAACAGCCGGGAGTGTGCAAGTAAGGAAAACTAACACTAATTCTTCCCCGGCTGGGCGTATAATCTCATTGCCGCGAACATACATGGAGAAAAGGTGCGCCAGCGAATCTAGGCTTGAGCCTCACACACTTCATAACGACCCACATACTGCCCCCGACATAGACTGTTGCTCTGATAAAGTCGTGGGTCGTAATGAAAAGGAAAACATACCTTTGGGTAGAAGCACTGTAGAAACGGGAGGGCAGCCTTCTGGTGACAATGAAAACACTGAAAACAACAATGTCTTTCCCGGGTCTATTGCCGTGTCTCCAGAGGAGATTGCCCAGCTCGATGGACTTGTGACGGATGCAAATTTTCCTGCAAGTCAGCTTGAGGCGCTAGGTGCTGCGATCGAAATACAGTCCTCGTCTGCTCAGCCTGGGAATCTGGTTGTGCCTTCAAGCACGCCGACAGATGCAGTGTCCTCAAGTACACCAGCAGTTGCAGTCCTGGGAATCGCGATTCATAGACCTCAAAGGCTAACGTCAGAATGCACCGGCGCTTGGCTGGAAAGTGCTTTGGAGTCAGGCAGCACTCTGGTCTTTGTCCGAGAGACCGAATTCCCAAATACCTTGTTGGAAAAGCAATTCCAGTCAACTAGGGACCTCCCATCTTTGCAGAGCTCTCATATCTTTTTGCCTGATTGTCCCACATATTTGAATGAGGGTGAAGGTGTAGGGGAAGCCTTCTCAAACAATATGTCAGCAATCCCCAGAAAAAGTGTGGAAATAAGCTCAATGGAGGTCATTTATTACCATGCACCTGATAAAAGCTCTGACTGTCTAGCTATATCTCCTGATGAAAGGCGTAACTCCTTGGCAATAGTAAACAAATTACTAATGGATTTAACAAAGATGAATGGCTCCATAATGCCAAACCGTCTTCGAATGATACTGGACCTAATAAGGAGAGCCTGGACGCTGAGCCCTGCTTAAATGCACGGATGCACGAATGGCCAGCTTCTAAGAACTTACCCAGTGACCTCTGGCCGATGGGTGTCAGAAAACGAAGATGAGTGGAATCTAGTACTTCTCCCCCAATGCAATGCTCCCAAAATAGGAAGAACCAGCGTGGAACAACTTTGGTTCAAAACTCACCATCAACGCTGCTGAGTCAGAAAAAAGCCAACACAAGGCTTTCAGTTACCTTAAGTGCTGATGACAGGTCTGAGTCTTCATCCTTGGACGAGACGATTCAGGATTCATTCATCAGACCTCGGCTGGTGAAATCAAAACTTTGCAAACACAAAGTAAGTGCAAATCAAATGCTGATAGACGCCAACCTCCAGAACCTCGTCAAGGATGCTCTAAATTAACTTAGACCATTTGTTATGTCGTCTCTGACCATAGCCATAGCGCCAATGCTCAAGCTATACGAGCAAATTAATGACAATCTAAAAGATCTAACCACTCTGACTGCACTTACAAACACTAAATTAGCCTTCATATATGCGCACCCTAATGGAGGAAATACCAAAGTTTGGGAAAACATCCGAAGAATTGATCTTTCGATAAAGGAGCTAGCCGATCAAAAGCATACTAACACCGATGACAAGAGAATGCTAGCTGAAGTAATAATAGAAGCTTTGAGTCTGCTAAAACAAATTCAGAAACCCAAGAAAGTTGATCAAGAGAGCTACTCACTTTCTCAGCCTGCCATGTCTAACAACCAAACAATGGATGGCACCATAAGCGCACAGAACGAAAATTCATCCCAAAACAATGAGAGTGGAAAGACGATAAAACCTTGCCTATCACACCCGATAATGAACAGATCATCGGTTGTGTCTTCATCTATGTCCTCAGCGCAGCAGAGCAACCTGACTAAGCCTCAAGAGCAGCCTCAAAGAGATGAAGTGACCACAAATGAAGCCTGTAGTACCCAGACCTCGCAGCAGCAAACAGCAACTAAAAGCCTGCAAACTGAACCAAACGACTGTGGTTTACCCGATTTAAATAATCCAATGCCATCTACCTCAGCTAATGCAGAGGGATTCATTGCCAATCCTGATGAAAAAGAAAGTACACCCTCTGACAAAAGCGACAAAACTTATGAAATATTTCAGAAACCGCAAACTTCAGATTCAAACAAACCTCAGGAAAAAAAAACTAAAAATCAAAAATGCAAACGAAAATGCAACAACACAGGCTCAAGAAAATTTCTAAGGAACTTAAAATCAGTTAATGTCTTCGTTAATACAGAGAAGGCTAACGCAATATGCAAAAATGTCAAACAAAAAGATAAGATAAATGAAAACATATCAACTGAATCTCCAATTGTGCTTGACGAAAGTGCAGAAATCGATCAGCGTGAGCTCATGGACCTATCAATCTACGAAGATGACATAAGCATGGAAAATAATGGTGTTGGAGATGAGGAAAAAAATGAATGTCTCGATGTTCCTCCAAATGCAGATCATCAAAATTCCGCCGAATGTAGAAGTTCGCCCAAAAGGCGGGAGAGTCTGTCAACTGATATTACCCCCAGCTGAATCCAAGCCTTCTATGCATGATGAGAAAGAAAACAAATTTGAAACCATGGCAGACAAAAGAAGGCGGTTGGGCAATCGGAAATGAAACCCCAAAAGCTGCAAATGATAGCAGCCCAGCAGGAATGATCTTGACCAACAAAGCGCCAGAAGAAACAATGACGAAAGTTGTATTCAATGGCTTAAACCTGGCTGACATTAGACATCCTGTCACGCTTGATGCCGAACTTAAATCATCAACAAGCAAAGAAAATAAAAACCGGGGAAGAGTGGTGCAAAAAGACTCCTTAAAAATGGAGAGATCGAAAAAATCAGCTAAATACACGCTAATCTTGGAACAAATTTTAGCTACAAAAGATGGCCTAACTTTAAATAGAAACAACGTCCTTCGGCTATTACATCAAGTTCCAGGACTACGTTCTATAGATTCAAATGACATTCAAACAGTGGACTTCTTTAACGAGCATCACAATGATAAAGTCTGACTACACATAGACTACACATAGACTCCAGATTAATTTGTGACCTTCTACTAAATGCGGTCCCCTTTTTGCTATCATTGGGGTTCGATATTCATGAGGAATCTGTAGACAACGATCTAGCTTTCTCACCTAAAGAGACTGAGCAAGAGTCGGAAAGTAACACACCATTAATCTGTAAGGTAACCTTTAAGAGCGCTGACATTAAGAAACAGATCAGCAGAGAAGTCACTTCAAAAGAGGACAAAACACCTCAAAATGACACCAAATGACACCAAAGAATATAGTGTGAACCAGGAAAAAATTAATCTGGGAGAAAATATCAAAATCACGATTCAAGGAAATTCTAGCCCCCCGAGTAAGGAAAACCATACTCCACAAAACTCAGTCCTGGGGGGACACTCCAGCTAATGCCATCAGGGTCTGGTTAGCCCAAACATGAATATTCTGTCATGGAACACCAGAGGCTTCACCCATTTGCTCAATGACTCCAGAAACTGGTAGTTGAAGCAAACATTCATATGTTTACAGGAAACATGGTTGACTCTTTGTCCAATTTCAGATGATTATGAGATAGCTATAAATCCAGCCATAACAAGAAAAAAAGGACGTCCATCTGCTGGTTTAGTAACGATGGTGAAAAAAAAGTCAGGCTGGAAATTGATAAGTGCAACAAACCATATACTAATATTCAGCACATCGTAGTCGAAGCTAAAATTATGGCTGCTGAAAATAAAAGTCACCTTAACATCTTTAACCTCTATTGGCATCACAAAGAAGCAGGCACAAATAAATTCATCAAAACAGTTCTGGATCTAATTGATGATATCAACAGTGTGCAACAAGCTCCTAATATAATCTGCTGTGGTGATTTGAACCTGGCGTGTATAAAAGACGTGAAAGAGCACTCCTCATTTGTCACCTTGCAAAAATTGGCCACTAAATGGTGTTTAGATCTTGAAGAAAGGAACATAACGATAGCAAATGGCAACACTCCTGGTAACATTCCTGCTAAAAAAACATGGAAAAACAGTATTTTGTCATCTACCATAGACTACTTCTTCATTTCGGAAAGTTCAAGTCGGCTTGCAGTGTCTCTGGTAATAACTGATGATCCAAGCAGCGACCACAGCAAGCTAATACTCACTTTCCTATCACCAGCAACTGAAAAACCAAATCAGGTCGAAGTAGAGCCAAATAGAACACGTCTGAAAATAAAGCCGTTTGCCGTAAATACGCTCACCTAAGCATACCATAACTATTCAAATGACTCTACAGATAACAAACTTGAGTATACCTCCTTACTACAGCAGTTCAAGATTGTTGAGATTGGCCTAAGAAGATCTGAGTTCAAACCCAGATATTGTTATGACAAGGAAATTGTCATAAGGAAACGTCAATTACGCAAAGAACTGCGACAACACGCAAACCTAGAGTTTGAACAGCAATAGCACGCAAAAAAAGTGTCCAAGCAAAAATACAGAAATTAGCTAATTTCTCATAAATCCATCTTATACCAACAGGACAGTGAAGCCGTGCTTGCGACTCTCAACAATAAGAATCCATCTGAATTCTGTAAATTAATAAATAATACGAACAGTCAACAAAGTGCAATTCAAACAAATATGGTGAGCGAAGCTGATTGGATTAAACACTTTGAATCTGTGTACAAAAAGAAAAGTCTGACTCCTGAACCCAATCTACCTCAGCTCACCAAATGTCATGACCCACATCCAGAAACCGCCCTGGCAAGCCCATGGGCCAGGTGGGGTCTTGGCATCGGGTCTCCAACAAACGTAGGCATCCTTTGCCTAGGCCCTCTTGGGCCAGTCCTGGCGCTTTTGGCGGCAGGCTCATACTTAATAAAGACTTTTGTTTAGGGAACTACTTTATTTCAAGTGCCAGCCAACATGGAGGCATCCACATAGCTTGGCTCCTTGGAACCAAGCTATGCGGTATAATGTTTTGGGTGTGGTAGCCTAGGAACTACTTTACCTGGACTGCTTTCTTGCAGCTATTTAAACCACACCTGACTTGGATAACACGCTTTGCGTTTCTTTGCAATCCTGCAACGTGACGCTCATCGTGTTCAGCGGTACCCGCGAACCTCGGAAGAACAGCATCTGTAAAGAGGCAAAAGGACATAGTTAGCAGCACTAGCTTACCTGTAATTTTTCATTGTTAGCTGCCCACAGCTCCTGCGACTGATCCTAGGATCAGCACATCTCCAGGACCGACGGATCTGCAAAAAAGGAAGAAACAAGACATTAAACACTTTTACAACATAACGAATAGTTCCGAAAAGCTTACCTCGCAAGTCGCCCCTAGACTAGCATCGCCTCGTGATTTCAAACACCGGGTGAGCACCGCGATCTATGGGAAAGAAAAGACAACAGGTTAGCAAAGGCAAGGCATCATAGCACTGCGCATAGCGCCTACTTACCACATCATAGCACTCTTTATACGCCATCATTTACCGGCGAGACCCAATTCAGCCAATGCATCACAATGGACTTCCGCGCAGAGGGGCTGCGGGCATACGGGGCGGTGGGGGCTGCTTAACCCAGTTGCCCAGTCTTGAACATTGCCCACCTGTATTCCAGGCAGAACTTCCCTGCTGGTCACACCTGGGAACCGCAGAGAAGGATACCAGAGGCCCTACGGCTGGGTAGTGTCCCCGTGGATACCAGGTGAGCGTAACAGAACGCAAAGCCTGCCAAACCAATCCACCTGGGCACCATGGAGACATCAGGATTAGACCAATTGGCCCAATTGTTAGGAGAAATTCCTTCTGAGGCTCATTCTGCCCGACAAGAGACTAATGCTCTCCGGAGAGACTTATTAGTGACTAAAGAGCGCACTGAAGAAATTAGCAGGCAATACTTGCAATCACAAGCAGGACAGACGCCTCTACCTGGAAACAACCCAACGATGCAAAATCCTACCATGCCATCCACTACCTCTGCTCCGGTACAAATCATGTTACCGGGAGCAGTTCCTTTGACACTACCGGAGAGGTTTGCAGGTGATCCACGGAAATACACATCTTTCATGAATCAGTGTCGCCTTCACTTTCTTTGCAGGCCTGGAGCATTCCCAAATGACCAAGCTCGGGTAGCCTTTGTTTTATCATACCTGAGTGGTAGCGCAGCAGATTGGTTGGTACCATTGGCGACCCATGATGATCCTTTATTACATGACTTTGGGGCATTTCAGAGGGAAATGGACAAACATTTTGCTCGCCATACCCGAGAGCTAGCACTGGACAATGAACTCCTTTCCCTCCGACAGGGGAATCAGGACTTGTTAATGTACATTACTACTTTCAACAGATTGGTTGCTGAAGCTAGGTGGCCTGAAAACAAAAGAACCATGTTGTTTCATCGAGGCTTACAAGGCGAATTAAAAGACGTTCTAGCTCAAGTGGTTGATCCTCCTAGAGACTGTACTGAATTCATAGATTTGGTCGTACAACTAGACCACCGGTTGCAAGACGGAAAAGCAGACCGTTCCCAAATGGAACCTCAGGCTGTGTACGTTCGATCTAGAGACAATGTAACTCGAGTGCAAGAAAATACTGTGGAGCCCATGCTAATCGGAGGGCTACGACCTCCACTAACAAAACAAGAGCGAGAAAAAAGGAGACAACAACTATGTCTGTATTGCAGAAAACCAGGGCATTTCCTGAAGGACTGCCCAGTGAAACCTCCAAGGAAGATCGTCGGGGCCACGGAAAAAGATGAAGAGAAGGAATCTAAGTCGGAAAACTACCCAGCTCGGCAAACACAGAGGTCAGTTTGTCGAGTGAGAGAAAAGAGCCACCGACCTCACACTTTGCAATACCGGTGATCTTAATTAATAACCAACGATCGTCAAGAATGCATGCCGTTGAAGCATACATCGACAGCGGAGCAGTTGGGAATTATATAGATCAAGACCTGGCTGCAGAGATGGGGCTTCCCCTATGTTCCAAGCCGACTACAGACAAGATAACTACGGTGGATGGGACAGAAATCTCTTCCGGACCCGTAACCCAATGCACAGCCGAGATAACCTTGCTGTGTCAGGACGGACATCGGGAACTTATTTCTTTCGATCTCATCAAGACACCTCAATTCCGGCTCATACTAGGGATGCCATGGTTAGTCGCTCAAAACCCTTTGATTGACTGGCGGGCAAGTAAATTAACCTTCACCAGCGACTGCTCCCCAGCCTGTTATTATCAAGAACAGAAACCTGCTTTCAGTATCTCAACGACTCCCGGAGCGACAGCATCAACCCTGGGAGTAACTAATACCTTGCCTGAGGAATACCACGATTTCCAGGATGTATTCCAGAAGGACCAAGCAAACACGCTGCCGCCGCACAGGCCCTGTGACTGTCAGATCAACCTTGTTCCAGGTGCTCAAGTCCCTTGCGGTAGAATCTATGCTCTTGCAGAACCTGAAAACCTTCATCTGAAGTCTTATTTAGACCAGTACCTTGCAAACGGATTCATCCGTCCAACAAAGTCCCCTGCAGCCAGTCCTTTGTTCTTCGTACCGAAAAAAGAAGGGGAGTTAAGAACCTGTATTGACTACCACGCATTAAACCAGATCACTGTGAAGAACCGTTAACCCTTGCCACTTATCCCTGAAATGCTGGACCAGGTCAAAGATGCCCAGATTTACACCAAATTGGACCTTCGAGGAGCGTACCACCTGGTCCGGGTCAGAAGCGGAGACGAATGGAAAACTGCTTTCCGTACCAAATACGGTTTGTACGAATATCAAGTCATGGGTTATGCAACGCTCCCGCAACATTTCAATATTTCATGAATGACGTCTTGAGAGAGTTAATTGATGTCTGCGCCCTAGTGTACATAGATGATATCCTAGTGTACTCAACCTCAAAACAGGATCATATCAAGCACGTCCGTTCAGTCCTCACCAAGCTCCGTGAACATCATTTATATGCAAAGCTTGAAAAGTGTTTTTTTCACGTCACCGAAGGTGAGTTTCTGGGTTTTATTCTTACTCCAGAAGGCATCAGAATGGACCTGCATAAAGTAGACGCCGTTTTGAAATGGCCATCACCAACGTCAGTAAAAGGGGTACAAAGCATGTTGGGCTTTGCGAACTTCTATCACCGGTTCATACCAGACTTCTCTCAGGTCGTACACCCGATCACTGTATTGCTACGAAAAAACAACAAAAAATTTGCCTGGACCGAAGAAGCAGGAAAGGCTTTTCAGGAACTTAAGAAAAGGTTCACCTCCGCGCCAATCCTGCTACATCCTCGCCCAGATCTTCCTTATATCCTGGAAACGGATGCTTCCAGTATAGCAATGGGAGCTGTCCTCTCACAAAGAGATCCAGAAACCGGCCAGCTACATCCAGTGGCCTTCTGGTCGAAAGAATTCTCACCTCCGGAGATTAATTACGCCATCACGGACAAAGAACTCTCGGCGATCAAATCCGCCTTTAAAGCCTGGCGGCACTACCTTCTGGGGGCCAGACACACCATTACAGTTATCGCAGACCACCGAAACCTGCAATATCTTAAAACAGCTAAAGCCCAGTCTTCACGTCAATTGCGGTGGGCCCCTTTCTTCGCCGAATATGATTATGTCATCACATTTCGACCAGGGGTCAAGAATGGAAAATCTGACACACTCTCTCGTACAGGCTCTGATGACATAGTATATACGACCCCAGACCCAGTCCCCATCATACCGGAAGACAAACTCTTGGGCCTCACTACGGCCTTAACCCAAGTAGAACTGAGAAACAAGGTTCAACGAACCATGAATCCAGATACTTTCCTTGCATGGCAAGCTCAGGGGGAACAATATTCCATCAAAGATCACTTACCCTTTTTTAAGGATAGTCTGTACATACCCACCAAGGACTGACAACAACAAATCATTTCAGGTTATCATGATTCTCTGATTGAAGGGCACCCTGGAATCACCAAGACTCAAGCCAAGGTAAAACAGAACTTCTGGTGGCCTGCCTGGCGCAAAGACGTCATCCACTATATTCAGTCCTGCAGAGTCTGCGCATAAAATAAGTTGCAAAAACAAAAACCATCCGGTCTGCTGCAACCTTTGGACATTCCTCCCACTCCATGGCACACTCTGTCCCTCGACTTCATCACTGACCTACCTCCCAGTCAAGGGTTTAACACCATTCTTGTAGTCGTGGACTTATTCTCAAAGATGGCACACTTTATTCTGCTCAAAGGCCTCCCTGACGCATCCACTTTAGCCAAAGTGTTCCTGGATGGTATTGTTAGACTGCATGGCTTCCCATCAGTCCTGATCTCCGATCGAGGTAGCCAGTTCGTCCCCAACTTCTGGAGAAAGTGTTGTGCAATGGCGCAAATTGATATCCGGCTATCCACTAGCCATCACCCCCAAATGGACGGTCAGACCAAGAGGACCAATCAGACCCTCAAGCAATACCTACTGTGCATGTTGCACCATGAACTAAGAGACTGGAAAGACTTACTATGGATAACCGAGTATAACAATTCCTTGCATTCCAGTACCGGACAAACACCCCCTTTCATACCCTTTATAGTAGACACCCACGTACCTCAGAACTGGATCTCCCAACCAGTTTGGAAATGCCAGCAGTAAAAACCCTTCACACCAACATCACTCAAGCTTTCAAAAAGGCCAAAGAACATCTTACTCTCGCCAAAGAAAAGCAAAACCAATTTGTCGACCAACACCAGAAAATAGCCCCTGACTATCAGGTAGGAGACAAGGTTTGGCTGGCTGCCAGATTTGTACCCATTTGTACTTAGGGCCTTACACCATAAAGGCAATTATTAATCCAGCGTCCGTCAAACTAGATTTACCACCTAACCTACAAATCCACCCGTTATTTCATGTGTCCCTTTTAAAACCAATGCAGCCCGGTACACGGATTGGGACACCACCAAAACTCATACTTATTGACGGAGAACCAGAATTCGAAGTCAGAGGCATCCTGGATTCCAAGTATTCAAGGGGCAAGCAATACTATCTAGTTGATTGGAAAGGATTTGGACCCCAAGATAGATCCTGGGAACCCTGTGAAAACCTTCATGCACCACGTCTGATCAAAAAATATCATCGAAACTTTCCAACTAAACCTGGGCCGGACAGAAGGAACACCTTGAGAGGGGCCTTGGGGGGGAGTGCTGTGACGACCCTCATCCAGAAAACCCCCTGGCAAGCCCATGGGCCAGGAGGGGTCTTGGCTCGCGTCACCAACAAATTTAGGCATCCTTTGCCTAGGCCCTCTTGGGGCCAGTCCTGGCGCATTTGGCGCCAGGCTCATACTTAATAAAGACTTGTGTTTAGGGAACTACTTTATTTCAATTGCCAGCCAACATGGAGGCATCCACATAGCTTGGCTCCTTGGAACCAAGCTATGCGGTATAGTGTTTTGGGTGTGGTAGCCTATGAACTACTTTACCTGGACTACTTTCTTGAAGCTATTTAAACCACACCCGACTTGGATAACATGGTTCACGTTACTTTGCAATCCTGCAATGTGACGCTCATTGTGTTCAGCCGTACCCGCGAACCTCGGAAGAACAGCATCTGTAAAGAGACAAAAGGACATCGTTAGCAGCACCAGATTACCTGTAATTTTTCATCGTTAGCTGCCCACAGCTCCTGCGAACAGCATCCTAGGATCAGCGCCTCTCCCGGACCGACGGATCTGCAAAAAAGGAAGAAACAAGACATTAGACAGTTTTACAACATAACGAATTATGCCAAAAAGCTTACCTCGCAAGTCGCCCCTCGACCAGCATCGCCTCGGGATTTCAAACACTAGGTGAGCACCGCGATCTATGGGAAAGAAAAGACAACAGGTTAGCAAAGGCAGGGCGTCATAGCACTGCGCCTTGCCTCCGCCTACTTACCGCATCATAGCGCTCTTTATACGCCATAATTTACCGGTGACACCCAATTCAGCCAATGCATCACATTGGACTCCCGCGCACCTAAGGAAGAGAAAGAGACATTTATTAAACCATGAAAGTCATGCAAGAATAACAACAATATACAACAGCAATAAGACCTACCTGAAAGACTCAAAGCGGGCCGGCATCAGTGAAGTTACTAGATCGCATTCGCCCACAAAGAACAACACGCCCCTGCCAAGAAGGCAGGACGGAGAACACACCTGAAATAACAACACGGTGAGGAGAGGTCCAGAGGGGCTGCGGGCATACGGGATGGCGGGGGGCTGCTTACCCCAGTTGCCCAGTCTTGAACATTGCCCACCTGTATTCCAGAAATAACTTCCCCGCTGGTCACACCTGGGAACCGCAGAGAAGGATACCAGAGTCCCTATGGCTGGGTGGCATCCCCATGGATACCAGGTGAGCGTAACACCAAATGGGACTTACACTTTCATAAGGAAAGCATAGTACAGAGCATCCAACGGTGTTCATCTTCAAGAGCCCCCGGACCCGACGGTTTAACAAACTTCATAATCAAGCAAAATCCTGAAGGTTGGTCTGAATTCCTCATGTTATTATTTGTAGCAATAGCAAATGAAGCCATGATTCCATCCAGCTGGAAATCGGCGATAGTAATTCCAATCTTCAAAAAGGCAACAGAGCAGATCCCAAGAACTACAGACCCATTGCGTTACTAGACGTCCTCGGCAAAATATTCGCTATCCAGCTACAAAAACAACTAATGGAGTGGATCGAATCGAATAACCATCTGGATTGCCGTCAAACTCGCTTTGTCAGAGGCGTAGGGTGTGGTCTAAACCTGTTGATCCTGAATATAATGAAAATGGATGCAATAAGAACTAATAAAAAGATCTAGCTCGCGTTTGAGGATCTTTCCAAAGCGTTTGAAAGCATCGAAAGAGAATTGCTATGGGAAAAAATAACAAACTGGAATTGTCCAATCAGTCTCCTATTGGCCATAAAAGCCCTGCATACAGATACCGTAATAAGGATCAGGCTGAACCAACAGGGATCCTTATATGATCCAATAAAAACCTGCCAAGGAGTTAAACAGGGCGGTCCTCTTGCTTGAATAATATTCAACCTGTTTATTTCAGACCTGGGTGAAGCATATATGAAAGCAAATACATTCCCTCCAAAAATCAATGGGAGAGAAGTGAACTGGCTGTTATATGCGGATGATTTATTCTTTGTAGACCTAACACCTATAGGACTTCAACGCAAACTAAGTATATTGAATCAATATATCCAACAAAATGGTCTAACTGTGAAATCAAGAAAATCAGAGATCTTGACCCTGCAAAATCTCCAAAAAAGCAAAACGAGTGTGGGGAGAAGAAAATGTGTCTGGAGAATTGGAAAAGAGCAAATAGAGGTGGCAAATCAATCGTTGCATCTTGTGCATCAGCTCCAGCATTAACGATTCTCCCTGGGTCTCGAAAGCAAAGGACACATGCAAACAACTAACAGCTCAGGCATGTATTTTAAACAGAAAATACGGCAAACATTCCCTAAAACCAGTGATGGACTTCTATAAAATTAAATTCATCGCAGCAATAACACACAGAGCTAACTCTGGCCTGGGATGTCCAGCAAAATTGTGGTCATCACTAGAACATTCATTCTGGTCCAAAGTACTGTGGCTTCCGATGGGAGTACCGGCCGCATGTATAAGATATGAGCTTAGTGTTTTGTCCATTAATGCAATAATAACGTGGACTACCCTAAATGAATATCGCAAGATGACCATAGAACCAATGGTGCCACAATATCACATTCTGAGTGAGATACGGTCTGGTAATGCAAACGGCGTCTTGACACAATGTGCCTCTCGTTGTGAAAATATCTTGAGTGACGTAAGTGCGAGCAGAAGCTTGCTGCATTGCAATCCAAATAAGATCAAATCATTGCTATGGTCCCAAGATTGTATTGACACTTGTGATACTCGAGGGACCCACAGAATTATGAAAACATTACCGTCTGAGGCCAGAAAATTAAACAACCCACAGACCTACCTACTCAAGTTTCCAGACTGCGATTGCGGATTCCTCTTTATGAAGTATCGATTAAATCAATTTCAAACAAGAGAAGTTCTATCGATACGAGAAAAAGATGGAGCATCGTCCTTAAATTGTCGTTTGTGTGGAGAAAATATTGAAACGTTAAAACACCTAACACTCCTCTGCTCAAATATGAGACATGAACGCACTACTCATTTGGGAAGGTTCATCGTGGCAAAATCAACAATAACGGCTGATGATTGGTGGAGAGAGACGCATCAAGATGCGATCGCAGACTAACAATTAAACTAACTTTCTTTCTGGAAAAAATTGTCAAAAAATTAGCAAAGGCCTAAAATGAACTTAAATTGTCAAGAATTCTGTATGAGACTCAGTAGCTGATGTAGCTATCGGAACTAAACTGTTTTTGCATCTTTTTAGTTAAGTGTTGGACCTTCCCTATTATTATTATTATTATTATTATTGAGAGGAATTTCTTCAGAATGATTGTATGTTTTGTGTCTTTTTTGTGTATTTTTTAAAGGTTTGTAACAAACCAATAGAAAAAAAAATGAAAAAAATAAATCTCCAATCAAGGTTTCATACAAAATAAAAGACTTCAATCACACTAAATGAACAAACAAACTAATAAAAACACTAACAACCTACCCCTTTAATGAAATACACACAATATGTAGACTTATGGTTGAAAAGGGGATTCTAAGTATGACGACAGGGGTATGCAGGCAATTGTCTTTGTAGCAATGTTTAAGGTTAAGTATATGTATGCCCAGTTTAAGAGACTGTGCCTTTCGATGTGCAGCTTTTCTTTGCTCCCGCTACGAGAATACTACTTGGCCAAAGTGGTGCCAAGCCTAATATATGGTCTTGAATGTTCCTTATGCGATCATGGCCTATTTTTCATCTCCATTTAGGGCACTATTTGGAATATGGTATTAGGTGTATCCCTTTGCGTCACAAATTGTGTAAGTCAACACGAGTTGAGGCTCATTTCTTTAGCAGCCAGAGTTTCATGGTCTAAATTGTCCCTTTACTACAAGCTACTAGTTCTGCCCTCTAATTCTCTTTTTAAGTCCCTACATCTTCTGTGAAATTAAAAGTGCATTCCTTCTTTATATGATTTTGAGAAACGTATGAAATCTACACACAAAACTTTATCTCTGGAGGAAGACAACTTAAGGGAAACCCTTAGAATTAGTAAAGAGTAAACTCTTTGACTTATATTTGTGCTTAACTGTTTATAGTCTGGGGGCTTAGTCACTATATACAAGGAAGACAGTTGCGTCCTGAGGAGGAGAAGGCTTCTTCCAAAATATATATCTTTGTTTCCTTGCGCTAAAGCAAGAGCAATATATATTATATTTAAACTGAACCTATTCCCTACCTTGGAAATCATGGGGCTGAGGTTAGGGATAAAGGAACAGAACAGAACATGTAGATTGTATAAGAATGCCACACACAAGGAGATCACACGCATCTAGTTTTGTTCTGTGAAGCAACAACCCATCTAAAGTAACACCGCTTTACTTTTCCCCAAGACTTTTAACACCTCGGTAGGCGAGCAGACTTTCTGGGCAGATATAATGTGGGGCAACAGTATAGGAAAAGTGCTCCATTTATATTGGATCATCTTGGATGTGTTTTAAAATGCGTAATGTTATACTTTAATGTGTTTATTTCGCTACTGCACTTTTTCTTTTAAGAATTTCATTTCTTTTATTTGTTTTTAAATTTATGTATTAGATATATAAATGTGTTTTTTAATCTTTTTTTATAGTGAAAAGGTTTAAATGCAAACCAAAACACTCCTAAAAAAATAAGAGACTTCAATCAAACTAAATGAACAAAAAAAGTAATACAAATACTAACAACCCACCACTTTAATGAAATACACACAATATGCAGACTTATGATTGAAAGGGGCATTCTGAGTATGAAGATAGGGGTATGCAAACAATTGTATTTGTAGCAATGTTTAAGATTAAGTATATGTATTTTAAACATTTAACGAGTGGGGCCTTAGGACACTGTAGATACCTTACTATCTTCTTTCTGGGGCACTACAATATCGAGGCAGGCTTCGGAGGATTTTCTGGTGAGTTAAATTGAGTTCACTGTTGTCAAGCTGGTGTAATGGGATTCAGCAACCCTTTGCAATTCAGCAGGCAGCAACAGCACTTGTCTGACAGAAGCTTGGGACAGGCAGGCAGTGTTTTAGATAGCATAGCTCGCAATCACTCAAAGCAGTTCGAAATTGCAGAGATAGACAAATGCAGCATCTTGTGTTCCTGTGGTGCTGTGAGGATATTTAGTGAATGACAAGTCGTCCTTCTGCCCTTCCCAACCAGGAAGGCTTCCAGAGACACTTGAAGGGTTTGTCGTTTCAGGAGTGCTAGGTACCAATGTCTAAGAAGCAGGAAAGCCTTTATCATCAGCAGGTCCTTGAGGTTCTACGAAGTCCTGTCCAAGGGATCTGAGGAAAGGGGAGTCCATTGCCTGACCGTCCCCGGCAGGAAGCTTGCCGTGGCCACTTGCAAGGGTTGCCACTTCCGCATGCAGACTCCTGGATACCAGCGTTCAAGGAGCGGGCCGGGATTTTCCAAATGCAGGTCACTTCAATGTTTCCCTTGAAGTTGTTATGGGGAGGCTCTCACTCTCTGCTTGGAAAGCTTAATCTTCACCACAATATTTTTATCCAATTATAATATATGAAATATTTAGATTATTGGCTTTAATGACAATATATATATATAATGTTGAAAATTACCTTTGCCCTAAAGGGGCAAAGAACCAGTAAGGTGTTTTCCCTTGGTTGGTTTTAGGTGATTGAGCAGTGAAACTCAGTTCCTTCACACTGACAACAAAAAAGTGAGATATAAGTGGACACAATGGCACAAGGTGACTGTTTTTTACTGGTCATCTTTACCAACATTTTATAGCAGGACCCTCTTTCTTGGGGTCAACAATTCCTTATACTGTCCACAATACACAGCATGGGTGACATCTTGATTAGAACTAAAAAAAAATGTAATGAGGACTGAACACAATGGGAAGCTAATCCTAGAACACTTAAAAGAGAAAATCATCCCAGGGGATCTAGAGCTCCACAGCATCCAATCGTATTTGTAGATGACTCAGAGCTTTTCAAACATTTCAGCCAGGTCAACAACTATTGTTCAAAAGGCTGATTTTAAATGTTGAACAGCTAACTCATTGCAAGCGAAACAAATCCAGGAGACAGATGAGATTACAAAAATATTTCTTGATAATACATTGCTAACTGATACTAAGAAATATCTATCAAATATTCCTAGGATAATAGCTTACTTAAAAAAAAAACAAAGATAAATGAGTAATTAAAAATTACATTTCCATTTTAATTTCTGACAAGATAAGAATTGTTGGTCAGGCCTCTGTTTGTGGGCAAGTTGTGATTCTAGCTAGTTGGTTAATTTTCTGCAAGAGGAATGTTTGCCACCAGATATGTAGAGCCTAGCCATCATGTATGCTTGTGTGCTACTCATGACGGCTTTATAGCTCATAAATGCTGTCTTGAACAATATCTTGGCCTGGAGATAAAGCCAGTCTAGTTTGCATAGGGCAGGGGTGATTGATTCAAATTTCTATTCACCATAATGAGGCAAGCAGGAGCACAGTGGACTACTTTTGGAGGAATCGGGTGAGTGGCTGGGAGCCCCGTCAAGGGCGTTTATCCCATTGATTTGCGAGGCCACAAATGCATGCTCTACGATCTGGAAATCCTTTGGCAGGATTAATGATTTGATTTAGCAGTGGATGGAGATTTGGAGCCAGGTCGTTTGGGCCTTCTTGTCTATGTGTTTCTTGGACAAAGGCTCCTGTCAATGCTGAAGCCTATGGATTTTGCTGAATCAGAGAGTTGAGGATCTGATTATTCAAGGTGCATATCATTGAATCATTGTTGGACAAGTTGTTGTTTACCGGGGGACTGATGAAAACAAATTCGGTCTTGGAGTGGTTAAGTATGGGACAGGCAGTTGACATCCAGGATTGGATGATTGCTAAGTAATCGTGATGATGACTGACATCCTGTAGGCTTTTTACGCTCATGTATAACTGAGTTGATTAGAAGGTAACATGTTCATGTACATCTGGTGTCTACTTAAGAGGTAGGAGACAAAACAATTCAGAAAAGTGACAGTGATTCCCATCCTGTTGGAGAGGGGGAAAGGAGGATGCAGTTGTTCATGGTGCCGAATGCACCTGAGAGGTCTAGGAGGACGAGGAGTCATTGTTGCCCCCTGTCCATGATTTGGAGGTTATCGTACACCACCTGAATGGTGGCTGTCTTAATGCTGCACTTGGAATGGAACCCCAACTGAAAGTGGTCTACGAGGTGTAGCTGTTCTGCCGAGGAGTTGTATAGTGATTATTTTTACCAAGATTTTGCTGATAAGCGGGAGGTTCATAATGTGTTGTTAATTGGCCAGGTCCCCTTAGTTTAGAGTTCTAGGTAGGTGTTAATGATGATGATGAGGAGTGCATTTAGCGCTAGGCTCATAATTTATCTGTGAAAGAGAGAGAAGAGAATTTTGTCCAGAGAAGCAGTATGCTTGCTGGGGTTCAGGTTGGTCTAACGCTGGGACAGGTTAAACGATGATCTGTGGATTTTGTCTATTTTTGCAATAAAAAAATGTGTTGATTCCTTTGTATTTTTACTGAGTTGTTGACACCTAGCAGCTGGGTGCAGGCTTGGAACAATGTTTTATTAATTCAATGAATCACTTCCTCCTGTGAGAGGCTGCAACGATGTGGTGGAGTAGTAAACTGCTTTGGCCTCTGTGATCAGAATCCTATGGTTGGCATGGAGAGTTTTGGGGTTGGTGAGATGTCTGGGGCCATGGGTTTGGGCCACCATTCATTGAGGGCTCTGTTTGTCATAAGCTCAGGGGTGTAAAAAGGGGCAGATGGTTTAATATTAGCATGGCTAGTTGTAAAGAGGTGCATGAGCATCCACGAGTTTCATAGTGGAGTTGTTGAATACTTCTACGAGGATGAGTAATTCCGTGGCAGGAAAGACATCAATTATAGAAAATAACATTTGTATGCTTATCTGAGGGCAGGATATTGTACAGGAAGAACAAGACAAGTGCTCAAAGGTAATTTCCACCAGGGTAATGAACAAAAAGAAATTGGTATCCTTTTTAAATAATTCTTCTAGTAGTGGGTAAAAGAGTACCGATCATGGTAGACTTGCAGACCAACATGAGAACGAAGAGAACAAAGTCCCCAGAGAAGGCAATGTTTTTTCCCAAAAGAGGAAGGGGAAGAAATAGGCAATAGAGGGGAGGCAATTTCCCCCAAAAACATATAACAAAGGTTACAAGGTTAAGAGGGTATGAGGATAACAGCAACTACTGTAATTACTTCCATGAGAGTCCCTGTAATTAATCTGTCTTCAGTATATTCAAATCAACATACCAAGGGTCTCGTCATTGTTCCAACTAATAGAGTGAATAAACATCAAGTAAGAGATGAAATTGGGGTATTCTTTAGACAAGTTAGATTTAAGGTTTTTCCAGGGCAGAGAAAATCTTGAAAATGAAATGCAGGACTAATCCCTCGAACTACATTTAGCCCTTTTGACAAAATAGCCCCTCCAAAAGTCTTGACTTTTGCATTTAGGGTTAAAAGAGAAATCAATCGGGTACTGGCTGATCAAACTGCTCTCAGGCATATTGACATAGGAGAGAAAGTGCAGCATTGAATCCATACAGAAGGAGAATCATCCATAATGATCAGAAGAGCTGATAACAAAAAGGATATTTTGATAATGGATACCAATTATTATATGCAAGACATCTATCATCAGGTACAAGATTGTACAAGATGGTACAAGATGAAGCCGCAGGGAAAAGAGCGTGGGTGTTGGGAGTCCTGTGCCCCATTTCAAGTTTGTTCCGTGGAGCTTGACATCACTACAGTGAAGCCAAGCCCACTAGGAAACAAAAGCAGGTCCTTTGAGCCCTCGGGGCAAAGCCTTTGGGGGAAAAGGAGCAGGTGTTGGGAGTCCCATGCCCCGTTTGAAGTTTGTTCCCTGGAGCTTTCTGCCACTACAACAAAGCCACACCCAGCAGGAAACAAAAGCAGGCTCTTGGAGCCCACAGGGCAATGCCCGTGGGGGGAAGGGTATGGGTGTTGGACACTCTGCAGGGTGATTGGCATCTGTGGGTACAGTGGGGCTGCATGTAATGACTTGCAAGGTGATGCTGTATGCACTGGAAGTGAGAGAAGTTATCAGCACTTTCTTCAGTTGAGAGGTTGCGACAGAGGAGGGAGGCCCATCTGAACTGAAGAGAACTAAATCGGATTGAACTGCTATTGATCTGAATTGATCTGAATTGGTATCTGAATCGCTGCCTGTCCATTGTTTTCTGTGTTCACCCGATCACTCTGTGCTTCCAACCCCATGTTCATCTGACATGCATTAATGCTGGCCATCGTGGCAGAGGCTGGCTTACTCTGCGGCTCACCGCACGACTTACTGCACAGTTTCCTGATGTCTAGCCTGCTAAAGCGCAAAATACTGAACAATGACAACAATGACATCACAGAACGCAGTGGAGTGACTGCCATAGCCTAGTGAGCTATAGCCACGCAAATAGAGGGCTAGAGTACCATTTTGCCTGCTGTGCCATGACCAAGGACATGCTCTCTCAGAACAAGCAAAATCTAGGAGGGAATATGTCAATGCTTTGTGTCCCTGTCCCTTCACTGCAGCCCCTGAGAACTCTATTGATAATGTCACATTGGCAACTTGCATTGTCAGCCCAGTCAGCAATGAGGCTGATAAAATCAAAGATTTAGCTACAATAAGTTTTGTTGCGGCCAATGAGGCTAAATTGACTTATAATAATAATTCCCTCGCCAACAGGGGAGCAGGGGGAGGGGTTGTTGATACTTGGGACTAGCATGTCTTTACTCCCAGTGAAGAGGGGGGAAAGCCATTAGGAAATCACGTCACAATTGTGTGCTACCCCTCCCTGTACCCTTGCTTCAACTAGAATGCCCACTAACATTACCAGTGTTGGCACAAATATGGATTCACCCATGGGATGCAAATGCAACATAGTCTTTGAAGAACTAACAGTCTTAAAGAAGTTGCTTCTGCTTAGCCTGGAAGGCCAAAGAAAATAAGAATCCCTGGGGGAGGGTCAATCCAACATAGGGGGTGCGCATAAGGGTTCCCAAGCTAGTGGAGAAAGCCCACAGTGGCCTGATGCACCATCTTAAATTGCGCAACAAATAGGTGAAAATGTTATTTCTATAAACACCCAGCCCGAGATGGGTCTCTTGATGCCAGCTAATCCGGGCACCAGTGCGTAAATTGCGAGCCTCCAGAGTAAAAATGCTTCACCATTAGAGTTGTCAATGTGTGGACAGCCAGATCGGGGCGCGGGGGGTAAGACTACACAGTTGTATGGTAAGCAAAATAAAGGAGTAGCCCATGTTGAACCCAAATTAGTCCCATGTGAAACCAACTATTGGGGGCTGAGACGGCAGTATGGGCATGGGGTAGAATCTGGTAACCCTAAAGGGCCTACTAAAGTGGGATAACCTTTTCTGCATAGAACACCTAAAGTAGATACTGCCTCCCTGGAAACCCGGAAATCGCTAATTAATAAGGGCACCCATTGGTTCAGAGCAGTGTATAGCTGTGCATCCCTAATACGAGAAGACATTGTAGATTGCATAAGATCACAACACCAGGGGGAAGCGCCTTCGATACCAGACAAATTGATTTGAATGAAAATAGAGTGGCCAAGGGCATCTAGGGAATTGGAAATATCCGCTGTACACCAACTGGTAGCATGATTGTCATCAGTGCCCCCCCCCCCCTACGATAACAATGTCCATCCCCTTGGAACCAGGCAACAATACTGACTGCTTTCTGGACCTGATATAATGCCATTGGGGAAAGGAGTTTGGGGTACTGTCTATGGATGAGGAAAGCATGAACACTGGGTCAACAGATCAGAACTAACCGAGGCAGGGGGTGTTGATGGCAACTAAGGCCCTGGGGTTGTAGACATTGCTCTCAACCCTCCAGGAAACATTGTTAGCAATTTAGAGAATTGTAATTGTTTATCTGCTATACTTTTTTGTTGTACTTTGATGGCCTTATGGCCGAATAAAGTTATTGACGATGATGATGACATATTATCAACTACTAACCAAAGAGTACACACTGGAAAGTCATCATGCGTGTGAAGAGGAATTGAAAAGAGAGTATATTTCTTACAACAAGAGTACAAGAGTATTCCAGAATTCTGGCTTCCTATATACTTCCAATGACACATACAAACATGGAGGCCCCACCTGGGAGACTTATTGTAACTGGCATCAAATTATTAGAACAATGGTGTTTACTACTGTATTATTTATGATGCTTATATGTACTTGGATATTCTGAAATGAAGATAATTTGCTGGTACTTATTGAACTTTGGATATTTTAACTTACATCCATTATTAGGTACCTGGAATGTACAGTCCTAATATCTACTATCCCCAAAGCTGAATCCCTCTAGTGATTGAGGATGCCCTACAATAGAGACGTAACCCCAATAATAGTGCATACCGATTTCTTAGTATCTTTAGCTAAAATTACTGTCCCCAAAAATGTATCCAATATCAAGATAGATCTTTAAGGACAAATTAAGGGAACAATTAAGAGAGCAATAATTGTCCCTGTGATGAAATCACCTCTGCTCTGCACCAGTACAGGGGAGAGTAGCAGTGAAACCACTTACTCAATCCTCACACTTAGACAAACCAACAGTGATCAGACTCATAAAGGAAAAATAGGCACATCTAAGAGAAATATCTACTTCAGCTTTTGTGATAATGTGTGCAGAGAGAAGGCTTTACTCTCAGAAGGGGTGTGAACGTGATCCAGAAGCAACCCAAACAGCAAACCATGAACAGTCCAAAATGAAAAGGAATGTCCAATCCACTTTATTTAAATATATATTGTGGTAGGTCGAGTTCAGGACTCTGACAACGAGGCATGGTTTGATGTTTTTAATTCTTTCAAAGTAAAAACGACCTTTCGCTAAACCTATAGCTCAAGCCCTGTTCTATAAAAGAAAGTATAAAAGGATGCTCATCAGGAAGTCTAGAAACTAATAAAGAAGGTCCTCTGTCCAGAATCCTATACCACCCTAACCACTGTCCCTATACAATAAAAAAAATAACAACCTGCACAAAAACCACACATAGATATTTTGTGGAGCTATTCACAGGTTGGGCTGGTTTCTGGATTCTGACCCCAAGCCTGTCCTTTGTTATGAGGGCCTTTGTTTAAACCTTGAGTTGACGATAGTCATTCTTTGGGCAGCTGCAGGCTATCCAGGTGGTCCAGGCCTCTCTTTGTCTTCACCCACTCTGGGATACTTCTCCTTCTCAACACACACTCTGGACACGTTTCTCTGTCTCACTCCTCACTGTGGGGTGCACGCAGTCCTTCACCACACTGGGATTTCTTCTGTGTTGGCCCACTCCAGAGATGTCCCCCTTCTCACTCCCCACTCTGGGGTTCTTTCCCTTTTCCCTTTCCCCTCTGGGGTTTCTTGTATCTCTCTTCTCTTTGGGTTGATCATTCCACAATGTTGTTTCTCCTTTCTTTTCCCACTCTGGGAATCTCTATCTTTTTGGCCCCACTCTGGGATTTTACTCTTCCTCACTCCCCCTTCTGGAGCTCTATTTCTACGGTTTTCCCACTCTGGGTTTTCTTCCGTCTCCCCTTCTTTGGCTTTTCTACTTTCTTTCCCCTCTCTAGGGCTTTCTCTGTCTGTCCCTACTCTGATGCTCACTTTCCTCCTTCTCGTCCATCTACCCGTCTCCCTCTCCACTGGTGCTGCTGGATAGAGTGCTGTAGGTAGTGCTCTTGAAGAGGAGCCTTGGACTGGGCTCTATTCATCGTGGAATCACGTATGTGACACATCACCTGGACTCCACCTCGACCATATGCAAGTTCCTCTGTTCGCTCACTTGGTATGAGGCTGACAAAGCAGCTTCCCTGCCATACCTCAGTTCAACCCATTGAGGTGTTTCATCTCTGATCTTGCTGGATACATGAGCTGCTCCACAGCCCAGACTCCTTGCATGGCTCCCTCTTTCTGTGGGCGTTGTGCAGTGGAATGCAGAAACTGGGGTTCTCACTCTCTCACGGCCACATCTCCTGTGGTCACCTCTACATTGTTAAATTCCACGGAACATGTGGTTTTTTCCTTCTGATTGATTCTTCCTAGGACGATCCTCTATGGGGGTGGTTCACTCATCTCTCCACTCCCTTCCATTGAGATAGAGCAAAGATAGGGTCAGAAGCGAGTCATCCATGATAAAAGGTATGGAGTTAGCATACCATGTAGCCCCTGAATAGCCTATAAAGGTGTTAGTATCTGGGGAAGAGGGGGGATGGAGATGTGTACCCCTCTCTAGTGCGTTCCGGTCCCCTAAGGGGGAGTCAACTCCAGAGGGATCCCGCTTACCCTGCCCCACAGGGGGCATTAGCATAGCAGGCTCACCTCTCTAGTACCAAAGGGGGTGACTCCCCCTTGGGGAGAGGTGACAATCTCCCTGAATTGGTCACAATATATATACTTAAAAATATTATTAAAACCCACCCCAGTAAGAGAGAATACAAAATATGCAATATATAGAAAGATGCACCACTCTGGGTAATGAAACGGGTTGAACAGCAATAGGTAACCAGAATGAATTTAAAAAGATATGACTTTCAGTGAAAAATAGTGCAAAAGTAACCTATGCTGTCTCTATAGCCCAAATATGGACCATGGGGGTCATGCACGAGTGAATAGTACCTTTTTGCTGTTTTTAGGCAGTTCAGAGCATTGAACCAGGCTTCGAGCTGCTATGTGTTCAGGTGCAGCAAGCCGTGTGGGGTAAAGCACGAACTGGCATCTAGTTGGTTCAAAGCAGGAGCTATGTGCGGTTCAAGTGTTGTGTTCCATACATGCGTGTGGGGGGGCTCACCAGGGTCGACAGGATTTCACTACGTTGAAGCCATTGGTAACCGCTAGATCAGGTCAGCGAGTGATGTGATGCGATGCTCCAGAGGTTTGTGTCAAGGTCCGTTGGTCTGATATGGTGATCAAGGGGATCCAATGCAAGATTGAAGAGGCAGCAGTTTCCGTTGGGTCCGCAGCGGCCAGCAGCTTGCTCAATCCAGACAGAGGATGCGCTCTATGTGACATGATGCAGAGGCTAGCCAGTCAACAGGTGTGATGAAGCATTAGTTCAAAGTTTGATGGAGGGCCAAAAGCAGCATCGACAAGTCCCTCTAGTTTGAATGCGGTGAACACGGCTCAAATGATTTGCGACTAGTTTGATATGATTGAGGGTTGAATTGGGAGCTTTGGCTGATTTGGTTCTCTGGATGCTTTAACAACCACTGCAGGGGCTATAGAACAAGGTCATTCCTTTCTGGTTCTGCTCTCCCAGCCATGGAGGGACTGGACCTCAGCAAGCGTCACCCCAAAGTGCCCTATGAGTGGGTAGTGAGCTGAGCATTCCTCTGCAATAGACTGCCCCTACTTCACCTCAATGGTGGGGGGCTTTGAAAATATCAACTCTCCCAAAAGAAGTCCAAATTAATTCTCCCTTAAGTCTTGAAGTCCAAAAGTGAATCAAAGAAGAAATGGGAGTCCCCGTCTTTTATAGGCGAAAATCTACAGGTGATTGGATAATAGCAACTCTGCTTTAATTCATTTCAATTCTTTATTGTACATGGTTTAAAACACCAAATATTTACAATACATTGACATAGTAAAACCCCATAAAAATCATCCATAAATCAAATTACATTTTTTAATGAATTAAACAATCCCAATTTAAAAGCAAGTCTGCCTTAGGGGGTTCAGCACCTGCCCTTGAGACAAGTGGTCTTTGCTTTCTGGCATCATACTCCACATGCTTTGTACTAACGCAGGTGGAGGGGATAGGAAGGAAACAGAAGCACACTAAGAGAAATAAAATGCTGGAACTTTTCTCCCTCTGCCTACACTAACCCACTCCCTTTGCAGACCCATAGCAACAAAAGGTCATTTGAGATGCAGCTCCCTGATGTGAGGCTAGTCCTATTGGTAGTAGGTGCCCTGTGATGCTGGTTTCCAATGACAATCCCCCCCACCCTGTGGGGCTATCTCCCTGTGGAGAGTTGTTACCCAATTGCACAAAGGATCAAAGGAGAGCCACGGTCATCGCTTTCCCTGCTGTCTGGACAGAATACACGTACCCATTCCACAGTTGACACATGTATATTAGCACTCTTGGTTGGGGAGCCTGGCAATCAGAAGGCAAGGAACGGGCCAGAAGATGGCAATCTGAGCCCACGTTCCAAGCCACCTGGTGGCCGGTACGCCCGCCATCTTCTCCTCACCCTACGTTCACTTTTTGGATTTGACTTCCCCTGCTCCCCACTTATCTCATTAAAGCGGTGGCACTGGCTGCCGCCGCAGCTGCAGCCACTGCTTAATCTCTGCTCTGGCTGGCCATCATGGAAAGGGAAGAGGGGCTCCATATGGAGCCCCGACTTCCCATTTCATGGCAGCCATCTTTGAACAGCAGTTTCTTTCTATGAATGGGATGCAGCTAGGCGACCCATTCACACAAAGAAAATAATTTGTATTAGCCCCATCCTAGCCCTTGGGACGGGTGCTTATGGTGTTAAAAACCTTTTCCAAGGGCTGGAATGGGTGGTAACATCCCGGTTCCCTCATTAATCACCCTTGCTTCGCTCTGGCCTTTACTTTGGGCTCTCAGGCTGTTACCACCCTTACCGGCCCTTGGAATGGGTTAACGCCATTATATAAACCAGATGTTATTTCTTACAGTTATCAGAATGACTGTCTGCCACATCCTAAACTCAGGTATGGCTTTATGTTTAAAGATTAATTAAACTGCCGCCAGATAAGTAAATCCACATGACTATGTGGTTTTCGAACAGAGGTGCAGACTGTAAATGCAGCCTCTGTACTGAATGTCTGCATCCTGGTGCTGCATTAGTTCAACATAAAGTGAAGCCAGTCCTAGCCACAGCCAGGTAAAGTCTCAAGGAAGACCAGGGAATGCTTGGCGGAGGAGAGGCAACTAAGTCTGGGTAGGCCAGTGTACGGTTGAGCTTGGTGGTAATAGTCAAGAGACATGACTCTATAATAATGTTACATTGTGCAGACCACTGGAGTGTGAAGAGGCAACTAGTCAGCAAAACGTAGCCCATTCCAAGAATTTTAGAGAATATGCTCATGTTGAACCATGCTTGTATTTTCACGAAGTTAGACATGAGAAATGCTTTTCATCGAATATAGCTGCATAAAAGCTCAAAGTTCCTCGTGGCCTTTGTCGTGCTATTGTATGTCTACTAGCCTTTTGGCCTTTCTTTGGCTGCTTTTTTTAGGTAGATGATGGACCGTATTCTGCAGGATGTACGGACTGTTGCTTTCTTTGAAGATAACATTTTGATGTATGGAGAAGATGATATCTAGTCAATTGGCTGTCACAGCAGCTGTCAATAGGACACTTGTGGCCGCTGAACTTCTTATGTGCCACTGGAGAGCAGGCGCTGCAGATCAGGAGACTGATGCAGCAGGGTACATGGCAATATGCCTTTGACATTAAGCTTATGGGAGGGGGTTCTGGTTAGCAGATCACCCTCATAGAGATGGAATTACCTGCATCTTTTATGAATTCATAAAAATCAAAAGACCATGGACTTCTGCACCCTTGCCAGATGGTAATTCCTCACAGCACCCCGTGTGGCAAACGTGTTTGTGGTGAATTTTGCCATCATAGAGAACAAAGCCAATCGATGTAGGCTTAACATTGGGATTTGGCAATATTGTTTCCATTATATTTTTTGTATTTGCCTGGTACAGTAGAGACATTACATGAGTTCCACAACTGGTTGAACACACAAAATATGAATTTGAAATTCACAACGAATTTCCATGAACTGATTATCTCCTTTCTTGGAATAATGATTGTTACAGAAGAGGGACGATTACTTACAATGCTATATTCAAAATGAAGTCATAGACGCTCTCTATTAACATATTACATTTAGCCCCCCCCCCCGACGAATCTGAAACAAACTTTACCTGATGGACAATTTTTATGTATACAAATAAATAACTAGCATAATCATGATTTTGAGATCCATTCTAGAGGCCTCTCAAACATTGCCATTATGAGGTTAAACATCATGCTTGGCACATTTATTTTCAATGCTGGTTTACTTAAGTAAGTCAATAGGCCTCATTACGAGTATGGCGGTAGCCGTGCCTGTATGGCAGGCACGGCTAATGCCATGCTCGCTACCGGCACCGCCTCCCACGATTTGGCAATAACCGGCCAATTACGAGATGAATGGACTGATAATTGCCCATTTGCTGGTGGCGATATTCCCGGGTTCCCGATCACTATTCTGCCCCATACGGCTGAATGGGGGTGAGGAGTATGGTTGCGCCGGCACAAGTACGAGTTATGCTCGCTGGTGCCGCACAACCAACCAGGTAAGACCTGGCGGGCTGTCAGGAACCGGCGAGCAGAACTCGTAATGTGGCAGGACGGTATGAACGCTTAGACATGAGAAATGCTTTTCATCGAGTATAGCTGCATAAAAGCTCAAAGTTCCTCATGACCTTTGTCGTGCTATTGTAGGTCTACTAGCCTTTTGGCCTTTCTTTGGTTGCTTTTTTTTTGGTAGATGATGGACCGTATTCTGCAGGATGTACGGACTGTTGCTTTCTTTGAAGATAACATTTTGATGTAAGGAGAAGATGATATCTAGTCAATTCATCTAAACCCATTCCATCGAATGCCATTCCATCTAAATGTTTCCATCTAAAAATGTTCCATCTAATGCATGTTTTTGGGGGGTAAAGGGTTAATCTTTGTTCAGGTGCATTTTAAAGGGTTAAAAAAACGGGTTTGGGGGGACCCCCCAAAAAAAAGAAAAAAAAGAAAACAAAATACAAGTTTTTAGATGGAAAGATTTCGATGGAATGGCATTAGATGCAATGTATTAGATGAAAAGACCATAAACCAGAGAAGATGTGTGGAAGATGTATGGGGCAAACACAATGAGATGCTTGATACTTGAGATGGTGTTGAATAGGCTGTAATGTGCCGGCATCAGATTGCTTAAAAAAAATGCATGTACGTTCGAGTACTTAGGTACAATATCGCTAGTTAGGGGGGTTAGTCCGAATTGAATAACCTCAGAGCCATTCCCAATGCTCCGTCTTTGGATATAAATAAGGAATTGAAATTGTAGGACTATTGGAGTACGATGCTAACTTTGGTCAAAATTGTTATGAAAAAAAAAATGCTGCTGCATTGGTTACTGAAGAAACGCTTGACGTTCTCGTGGGGTGTTGAACAGGGAAGGGCTTTTGCTAACATCAATTGTTATATAGCCCACTACCCTTGTTCAAAGCTGTTTGGACTGTCACATGGATAGAATTACTTTTTGTATCTGACATTTCCACGAAAACAACCATTGCATTGCAAAAGACATATTCAGAAGGCAAGGCTTCCATAAAGAATTGATCATGGACAGTAGTGCAAGTGGCACATAAAATAGCAAAATTCCTCAGTGTCTGCACTGTAATGCAAAGCAGATCTGCACTATACCACCCCCATGAAAGTGGGCAGGTGGAAAAAGCAAACAGATTCATCAAAAACATGTTTCTCTGGGCAGCAGGATCTAACAAATATGCCAAGTGTGTAGGTTTGGAAGTAGTGAATGCTAAACACCAACACTGGGATGTCTCCGTTTGAAGCAATGAGAGGTAGGGGAAAGCATGTATGCATAAATACATCTACGTTGTCTTACATCATAGGTGACCCCCAAAATATCTGCGCAGGATATCGGATATCGGGTCAAGATAAGAATGGAAATCAGAAGGAAGGATATGATGCAAGCATGCAATTAGAACACCATGTGTATAACCCAGTGATCTTGTCAAGTAAAGTTGAATCACGAGGAAAAAACAGTAGTCCTGTAAAAGTGATAAGAACTGGAGAAATTGGCGAAACATGACAATGGTGCTGAATTGTCTTCCCCAACTAGAAGTTTATGGGGGCAGAGCCGGCAAGAGTAAAAACATGGAAGCTATTTCATAAAATTGAAGTGTTAGGAATGGAAAATTCAACACAGAAGAGAATAACCCACCTCAGGAGAGACATTTTTGGGGCATGTTGAGGAAGAATAGTTGAGATGAGACACCTGAGATGAGTGTGAATGTCTTCGATTCTCCTAGCCAGGGACTAGTCTTCAGGGCGATCATAGAATGCCTACCAACTACAATGACCCTGAATTGTGCAAACTAGAGTGATCCAATTCTGATTGTTTGCAGAGGCAGGTATTTAATGTTGACCAAAATGCTGCCCTGCTCCCAGCGCAGTGTGGATGATGGCGGATGATGTCAGGTGTGGGCTAGTGCGGGGGAAGTGAGTTCCACTGCTGGTGCAAGATGGAGAGAGCAGGAACAGGAAGAGGCTTGCATGGCCCTTTATAACGGAAAGTTGAATAAATAAAAGTTGGATTATATGCTGAAACATTCTGTTTGTCCTTGACTTCTCAGCATTGTCACACAACTAGTTCACATGGTATGTTTATGACACTGGGTACGAGTAACTACTGCAAGGGGTAAATATGGGTTACTTTATGTACTCAGTGTCATACAACCTCCACTAGGATCCCGCCCTCCCCGAGCTGTTTGTAGCGCTCCCCCACGCCAGTGGCGTTTTGTGGACTGCGTTGCTGCTGTCGATGCCTGTCTGTGTGCTTCTGGGAAGCCTGCTTGTCGGTTTGAAGCTCCGCCTCCTCGCGCGGGTTGTGTGCAGCCCTGCACTGCTGATTACCGCATTAGCTGCCTTTTGCCAATCTCCGTCGGCTGAGATATTTTATTGTGAGGGCGTTCCTTTATTAAATTTACAAGGTACAAAAAAAAAATGAGACCAACAAATATTCTCGGTATATTTTCTGAACGCGGAAAAAAAAAACCAAGATCTTTGTCTGTAGCAACTCCGATTAGAAACAGAGGTCAATTTCAAAATGCACCAATTCGTATGGCATGCAGCTGGCAGGCGCATTCAAACGCGCGCTAAAAATATGTTTCCATATCTTCCAAAAGGTAGCAGCGGTGATCTATTTTGTTTTAAGTATAAGCGGTTGGCACTCGAATGCTCCTGGCTGGCACGTGCTCCCCCAAACTTCGCAGCTCCATCCTTTATAGCTTCATGCGGTATCTGTGACATCATATCTCATTTTTGTAACCGCCATTATGTATAAATAAAACAAAGCACTGAAAACACTGAAATCTCTCATCAATGTCTCCGCGGAAGGCCCCCAGATAAATGAGGCCTGGAATCAAAGGCAGATGACATGGCTGGCCATGTATCATCCCCTGTGCATTGAACGCAGCCTTTGTGCAGACAGAGCGGTCATAAACAGCCCCATTGTGTGCTGTGAAAGGCTGTGTGGGCCTGTGCATGACTAATCGGCCTTTCTGCATTATTTTATTCAATCTTCTCCGACTTTATGCCTTTGACGTTTTTGCTACACTCAGTAAATTTGAGTGAATAGGCAATTTTAAAGATTCTTTTTTTTTTACAGGGCTTCAGAGGAGTCATGTGCGGACTGCGTCTTTGTTCGGGTTTAGTTTAAATATGTCTTTGTCTTGGAAGCAGATTGACTTCTGTGAGATGGTTGGAGAACGCCTCACCTGGCTATTAAGGGTGGCCTTTTAATATCCGAGAAGGCCTCCCTTCTGGCCTAAATAGGGTTTTCTGCGTGCAGATACTATCCTATCTGAAGAGAATGAATTCGACCGCATGATAGAAGGCAATCTGTCCTGGTCACGACCCTCCTCGAAAAAGCCCCCAATTCTCCCATCAAAAAATATGTTAAGCACAGATGTGAGCTGGACATGTTGTCAACCAGGGTATTAGTGCCTGATTATTGGGATCCTTCTGGAAAGAGATCTTTTTATTGGAATGACACCATTTTAGCATTATTACTGATGGTTCCCAAGTCAGTCATTTCCAGAGTCCATGACAGCGGCGATATAAAGGCAGAGTAAGTAGCATATGTTATTATTGAACTCGTGGCTGCTTTTTTTCTTTGGAGAACTGGCTCGGCTGGACTTGTTTCATTTGCTTGTGAAGGGAATGCCAGTTGTTGACAAAATGGAGGAACGGAGTTGCAGCCCAATACACATGAGGATACATGCGACATGCCTTGCTTCTGGGCATTGCTGCATGGACATCCCACAAGCGAGGCATGGTAACTGCTGTTACAATCGGCAGCTGGGACAGGGGTAGCCCCAACCTCCCTGTGCCTGCTCCTCTCCTCCCCACAGCTACGGAGACACGCAGTCTCAGCAGCACAAAGCCACAGAAGGGTAAGGTGCGAACAGTCATCTCACCCTTCCTCCAAACAGCAAGGTGCTAAGCGCCATAAGGAAAACAACCATCAGGTAGGGCCCAGGTTCAAAAGATCTGCCCCCACCAGGGGGCCAGAGAGTCGGCTATCCGGCAGCCGCCACCTCATACACAACAAAGACCGAGGGCCTACCTGGGTCCTATAAATATGAGCAGCATGCTTAGAGTAAACACAATCTGTTTGTGGACCCTGAACGGGCACCGAAGCAAACAGGAGGTTCACTGTTTACTCAGTGTCTTCCAAATCTTCTTGCTTCTTTAGCAATTTTTGAGGTTCGCTGTACATCGCAGCGTCTTTTTTCCTTCCTGAACAATGTACTGTTCAAAGCAATTGCATTGCAGCCTTAACGAAGGAAGAAGAGGCAACCGAACAGCCAGCACGGACGGCGTCAATCTCAACATCTCGGCATAGAGGAAAAAGCGAGCGGCGAGCGTGTCCAAAACAAAACAAACAAAGACGTGTGCTGCGGAATCATCCCAAAACCAGTGTGAACGAAGGTGAGAGAGGCTGGGGCTATGATGGAGGAAAAATAGACATTTGTGTCCGGAAGAGATACAATTTGTTACAGTGGACCGGCCCCCCGCGTTATAAGGCAGGCGGGGCAAGATAACACAAGCCAGTTTTAAACTCGGCCAGCTTGGTAGCACAGCGAGCCAGGAGATCGTTTTTCTTGACATGCACGAGGAGCTTGCGAACACAATTTCAACCTCGGCGGGCCCAAATACTGCAGATTTAAAATAATTTCTGTAATATTGCATGGGCGCCCTCACATCAAATCCAATTGCTTAAATACCAGTGAAACAATGGGGGCTGCCCAGTTTTTAAAATAAACACCGCACAAAGTGGACACTAGGAGACAATTTTTCTTTGAACCCTGTCAAGAAGGCACCAGCCAACAGTTACTCAGCACGGGCAACAAATAGAACAGGCTCAAAGAGCTCGCTGATAACAACAGTTTAACTCCTTGATAAAACTTTTTCCTTTTCCTATAACAGGCATAGAAGACCATGGGGCCCAAAGAGAAAGCACGGGCACTCTCAACACTGGTGCAGAAGCCCAAATCACCACAATTCTTAGCAGCCATTGAAGCGGCAGAGCACTATGGATGGGCATGGGTTAGAGAAAACATGCACGGCCTACCCAGGGAAGGAATTACCAGCTCACCCAGCCAAGAGGAGGTTTCTGCACCATTAAAAAGGAGAAAAGTATCCGAAGGCGCCAAAAAAGGTACCAAATAATTGTCAAAACTATGCGAGAATGTAGCGGAATTACAGCAACTAATGGTAGAAATAAGGGGGAAACAGAAACCGCCCACAAGGGAACCTGGGGCCTCAAACCCTACCATCGCAGTAGAACCTACAATAACGGTTGTCAACCCACCCGTAACACTACCTACAGCAATTTCGCCACAACAAGTACAGCAGTTGCCAGTAGCACCCACAGCTATAAATACAACAGCCTCCACAACTCCAGCAACATATTCAGCAGGTGCTCTAAAAGCATGGGCAACCCCCAGCACAGACAACACGGGTGTGACAGGGACACCCAGCAGCAATACAACTGACATTATAACAATCTGTAATGCACAGTTAGACCAAAAAATTAAATCTTTCCAAACAGAGATATTAAATAGATACAAAAGATGCCTGGCATGGAACATTGATACCACAATCAAAGAAGCCATATGGGCCAAGGTATTTATAGAAATCTTTTCCCTAATAGAAGCCCAACGCAAAGGGAAAGACGCTTTCAGAGACCCCAAAAAGATAGAAGAAAAAGCTATTGCCAGAAACGCCCAGGTCGAACAAAACTGGGACAACTGGTTACAGGCCTTTGCCATCTTAGCAACAATATACGAAGAAAAATTACCCATGGATAGTAGGAAGATCTGGGCATACGTTGATAAAATAAGGGAAGTAAAAGTAACACAGAGGGGGAAGACATGGCTAGCATACGACATCAGATTTAGGAGGAGCAGGTCAGAAAGGCCGGCCATTGAGTGGGATGAAGTCCAGAACGATTTATACACCCTGAACGCCAAACCTCCCCAGGAAGAAGATACCATGTATTCTTCTTCCAAAAATAGCAGAAATTCACAAGGAAGCAAATCCCATGACAATGATAAATCCAAAAAAGGTGAGCAGCCCTTTCGGAGGAACCAGCCTTGGGCGGCTAAAAATAATGCTCACAGACAGAACAAACAGCAGGCTGCCAAATCCAACATCCCATGCAGAAATTTTGGGAAAAACCAGTGTACATGGGGCAAAGAATGCTGGTACAAACACACCTGCACAAACTGCAATGGCGACCATGCAGCAAGCAACTGCACCAGACTACCAGCCAAGAAAGAATGATATCCCAATTTTAGAACCAGGACGAACACCCATCAACCCGGGCAACTTTAGGGACACCCTAAACAACTACCCAGACAAGGAAACCAGCAGGATAATATTGCAGGGTTTCACCAAAGGTTTTTCCATCCCATGTAAGGGCACTGGGTCACATACCATCCCGATGAACCGAAAGTCAGCCAGGGACAACCCCCAGATAGTAGAAACCAAAATCAAGAAAGAACTGCAACTAGGCAGGGTAGCAGGTCTCTGGGACACCATGCCTTTAAAGAACTATTTAATATCTCCACTAGGCCTGGTCCCCAAAAAAGAACCTGGGAAAATGAGGCTAATCCATCACCTCTTCTATCCTAAAGGCCAGTCTTTAAATGACGGCATCCCACACACAGAATCCGCCGTATCTTACACGCATTTCCAAGAGGCGGTAAGGCTCATACAAGAGTGCGGCAGAAACGCCTTGATGGCTAAGCTGGACATAAAATCTGCTTTCAGACTTTTGCCAGTCCACCCAGAGTCACAGCAGTGGCTAGGTTTCACTTTTAACAAAAAATTCTATGTAGATAGATGCCTCCCCATGGGGTGCGCAGTATCCTGTGCACTATTTGAGCAATTCAGTTCCTTTTTCCAATGGGCTTTCCTAAAGCAGAGACCAGGGACAAAAATAGTCTATTACCTAGACGATTTCATGGTCATAGGGCCACCAAACTCCGGGGAATGCGGAAGGGCTTTAGCAAAACTTGAGCACATAGCCGCACAGTGGGGAATTCCCCTAGAGAGGGAAAAAAACACCAAACCAGACACAAACATAATTTTCCTGGGCATCGAAATAGACACAGCAAAGGGGCTCTGCAGAATCCCCAAAATAAAAATATCAGAACTCCTGTCTAAAATATAAAACCTGATAACGAAAGAAAAGGGGACAGTAAAGGAAATACAATCCTTAGCAGGCAGCCTCAATTTCGCATCCAGAATAATACCTCAAGGGAGGATATTTTCCAGAAGCCTAGAGTTCAAAATCAAATCACTCACCAAACCACACTTGCATATCCGGCTAGGCAGAGAGGTGAAACAAGACCTGGAAACATGGGGAAAATTCCTCAGAGATTTCAACGGGTCTTTACTTTGGCGAACACCTTTAAATACCCTGTCAAACAGGGTCCTATACACCGACGCAGCTGGGAGCAAGGGGTTTGGAGCCATACTAGACTCCGAATGGGTGGCAGGACACTGGCCCAATTCATGGCAAGCAGCAGGGTGGACAAGAAACATCACCCTACTAGAAATATTTCCCATCTGGCTAACATTACACATCTGGGGCAGGCGACTAGCGAATACGGAACTTTTGATCTTGTGCGATAACATGGCTGTAGTGGGCTCCATAAACAGAAGGTCTACGAAATGCCCTTTAGTACTGAAAGCATTATGAGCCATTACAACAGTCACACTACAAGTAAACGTTGTACTCAAAGCGAAGCACATTTCAGGGGCAGATAATAACATTGCTGATGGCTTATCTCGCTTCCAGTGCACAAGATTCCGAGAGCTAGCGCCGCACGCCCAAGAACAGATGACGCCAATGCCAGCAGAATGCTGGGCAATAATGGGAAGACAAAAATAACAGCATCAACGCCAACGCCAGAGAGCACAGGCCGGGATGTCCAACGAAAACCAGGCACCTCTAAAACGGGTGCCAACAACACATTGACATCAACGCCAGCACCAGAGAGTGCAGGCCGGGATGACCAATACAAAGCAGGCACCTCCAAAACGGGTGCCAACAACACATTGGCATCAACGCCAGCAAAAGAGAGTGCAGGCCAGGATGACCAATACAAGCAGGCACCTCTAAAACGGGTGCCAACAACACATTTGCATAAACGCCAGCACCAGAGAGCCCAGGCCGGGATGCCCAACAAGAATCAGGCACATCAACAACAGGTGCCAACAACCTCACAGGCTTCCTAACGGAGATGGCAGAGAGGGCAGTGGCAAGCACTACTGCAACACAGTACAGTAAGTGTTTGCAAACAGTATTTAAGGCCATAGTTGTAAACCACGTAGAATTAATAACGATTAAAGATATAGAAGTATTTTTAAAATGGGCTCAGGAACAAGGTTTCAAAAGGGATTGGGCTAAAAGACACCTGGTGGCAATTTCACATTTTACAAAAATACGGGGCGATTCAGAACCCACCCAGAACGCCCTCATCTCTCATGCAATAAAGGGAGGGGCAGAATAGAGGGTGCCCAAGTGGACACAACCACCGACCCCTTGATTTCAGCAAACTGATGCAGATAGCAAGCCAGTTGGAAGCCACATGTTGGCACCCATACGAGATAATGTTATTTAAAACAGCCTTTTTCCAGCCTACTTTGGGGCTTTCCGGGTAGGAGAACTCATCGCTTCCAGCACCAAGGCCACAAACAGCCTGGGTGTCATGGAAATCAGGGTGAGACAGGAGAGTGTTAACATAGAAATGCAACAGTCGAAAACGGGTGCAAAAAGAACCATCAACATTTGTTGCATTGATGAAGCAACAAGCTGCCCGGTTTGCATCACCAACCTCTATTACGCACAACGACCCAAAGTGGGGGGGAGTTTTTTAATCCACAAGGATGCATCTGCCCTAAGCCGCTACCAATTTAAAGGAGTTCTGATGAAAGCAATCAGCAAAGCAGGGTGGGATCCCAAACAGTTCGGCACTCATTCCTTCAAGATAGGTGCCGCCACTGCAGCATGGCAGGGAGGCTTAGCACCGCAACAACTAAAAAACATAGGTGGGTGGAAGTCAGACTGTTATAAAAGATATATCAGACCACAACTGATACAGCCATACTCCCTAAAATTTTCTTTCTTTTCCCCCCCTCCCACCACCACAGAAACAACAGGCGAATCGAGGACCACACTCCGATCAGCATGAATAGTTGGCCACTCATTCGTTTTCAGGACAGGCAGATGAACAGAAGAGACTACAGAAGGGCCACCTTTCAGAAACACCATTACTTCATGGTGGGGATACAGAGGCCTACGTTGGGCCGACATCCACGAAACACTAGCAGAATTGGTGGCATACAGGGACCCCCCAGAATTCCTGATCATTCATCTAGGGGGCAACGGCCTAGTCAACACGGCTAGACGCATCCTATGCGAAGAAATCTGCTCCTCCCTAGCAGGCATTTCGCACAACTGGAGGGGTACTGAAATATACTTCTCAGCCATGTTACCAAGAAAGAAATGGCTAGGGGCCAACTGCTACAAATCTATAGACATATCCAGAAGGAAATTGAACAGGACGATAGAAAGATTCTGTATGACAAGAGGACTGGGTTTCATAAAACACCCAGCCATTACACTAGGCAACCCAGACCTCTTTCTCCACGACGGCAGCCATTTGTCTAACCAGGGCATGGAGCATTTCTTTCGGGAAATCAATGCAACACTTGCTCACAGGGGCTGTCTCTAGGGCATACTCTTGGGGGAACATGGTCAGCCGGCAACCTGCCCGTGTGTGGCGGCACGGGTCAGAGGGGGTAACCTCAGGACCCGGTGCCCAAAAGTATGATACCATCATGGTATGTGATATTGTTATTGCCATAACTCATATCTGTACAATAAAATCCTACGGCCTTCTATTGCCAACACTTGACACAAGTTGTGAGCCTATCATTACGGGAGAGGGTTTGGGGTTCGGCCAATACTAATGCATGCATATGGGTTCAGCAGTTATGCATTGACACCCCCCCACCTCAACATCCCATCCCCTCAACCCCCGATTCAACAATGTACCCACTTCCGGGGAGAATCCCTCTTGATAAACAGAATGCACGTGCTGCAGACGAAGATTGGATACAATTGCAGTCAATATATGCAGTGGTCAAAGTGTACAAAAAGAAGTAGTGGAACTATGTATCCTACTGGTCTGCCCCTGATCCCCACAAACCCCATCACCACAACCCCTTCAACGCACAATACAAACCCCCAAACACATGTGCCTGCTGTTTTAGGGAAACTTTCAGTGCAAAGTTTCAACTTCTTCCTACACTTTTATTTTAAAACAAAACCATTTCAGAATGGTTTCTTTTCCAAATAAAAGTATAGGAACAGAAAACCTTAATTTAAAAAAGTAGAGGAGCACTCTGTTTCACCAGGGACCTCCTGCTTTAGGCCTGGGTCTTGTTTTTTACTTTAGTTTGACTTCAGTTCATTTTTTATTTAGGTGACGTGGCTCAACACTATAACTCCCAGAAGGCAATAGGTGGAGAAATGGATGCCCAGGACTAGCACATAGTTTCCCCGATGAGGCAGAGTCATCTGGTAACCCTACCAACGTGTACAGTGTTAAAATGCAGTGGATGCAAAGTGGTACGCTAAGTGGGGCAGTCTGTGCTGCTGTATGGTATGGAGTCGCAATGGGACACAGTGAACAGCCAGCAATGAAACACCAGACCCACCTAGCATTGCTAACACCACAAAATAGCATTTTCAGTGCAAAATGTGCACAACATGGCCCGTTAAGGGGGCAGTCTGTGCTGCTGTATGGTATGGCGTTTCAATGGGACACAGTGAACAACCAGCAATGAAGCACCGGACCCACCTAGCATTGCTAACACCACAAAATAGCACTTTCAGTGCAAAGTGGGCACCAAGTGGTCCGTTAAAAGGGGGGGGGCAGTATGTGCTGCTGTATGGTGTGTAGCGGCAATGAGCATTAGGACCCAGTTGATAAATGGCAGTGATGCTCCGGACACACTTGTACTGGCTAATGCTACAAAATACCACTTCCAGTGCAAGGCACATGCAAAGTAGTTTGTTAAGTGGAGCAGTCTGTGTTTCTGAATGGTGGAGAGTAGCTGCGTTAAACGTCACTGGGGCTCATGACAAGTTTGATGGTATCTCAGCGTTAAAAATGAATGCGATACCGCCAAATCTTTTTACCATTACCACCATTTGATCCAGCGGTATTAATGCTGGGTTACAAGTGGCAGTAGGCAGTGTTAGAGTCCATTGGACTCAAAGGGCGATTGTTGGGGGAATTACTGCAGCGATCATTCTGCCACAGTCATTTCCCTGACATTTGGCAGAAAACTGGAAGTTTACCTACAGCTCATAGCAGGGGGTGAATCCTCCTACTTTCCGTCAAAGTTATAGTTGAGTGCTGCGGTAATGCAGTGATATTCAGAAACAAACGCTGCATTTCACTCGCACCGTCCAACTTGTAATGAGCCCTGCTGTCTCTTGCACTCTAGAAAAACCAAACCTTTCCCTCACAAGTACAGGGTATCCCTAATGTGTGGTGTTTCCTAAAGAGAGTGGAAAGGAGAAAACTTATCCTACTTTTTATCTCCATGTGTACAGATCCAAGCACCCTGTGCTATCATAACCCAAGAGAACTATGCATACCCTGCCCTTGTGAGGGAAAGTTTAGCTTGTTTAGAGGACAAGAGACTGGGCCTCATTACGGGTATGCCGGTCCGGAATTAACGTAACGCTAATTCCATTTACTGGCATGTTTCCTGTATGTCATAGTCTGAATTTGGTGGTGGGGTGGCTGCAATTACCTGCAGCTCTGCACTGATGGTAATTCTGGCACCCCACCACCATTAAAGTCCTATTGGACTCCATACAACAGGGAATCCCCACCCTTCCCACCACTTGTAATCTGCTGGTAATTCTGGCAGACCAAGTGGCAGGAACAGTATTAGCTTGTAATGAGGCCAGGTGACTTTTAGCACCAGATATTAATAGCGATTCTTTCTACTATGTGTTAACAATTCTGAAATTACGGGTTTTGAAAGAATCAGAGTACCTGATTGGCCATGGTATGTTGAGTAGAGGTGATCATGGATCAATGGTACACTGTGAACAAGAATCAGTAAAGCTTCAGACATACCTGGGGCCAGAATACAAAAACCTTGCACTAGTGCTAGTGCAATTTTGCATGGTATTAGCATTAGGGCAAACTTTGCTCTTGTGCAAAACTGCATAGAAAGAATTGGGTTTTGTCCTAGGGCAAACTTTGATCTAGCACTATTTCTGTGCAAAATTTCACTTGCACTGGTGCAAAGTTTCTGTAATCTAGCTCCTATGGTTGCTAATGCTACAAAATACCACTTGCAGCACAAAGCGTGCGTAAAGTGGTGCATTAAGTGTGGTACTCAGTGGCACTGTATGGTGGTGAATGACGGTTAGCATTGGCCATTGGGATCCAGTGACCAACCAGCAGTCACGCTCAGGATGCACTTGGCACTGCTGGCATTGGTGGTGGCAGTCTCATTATTGCCGGTATATCTTAGCCTTCTCTTTCTAATTACTCCAATCCTGACCATAAAATGACTAAAAGCCACAGTGCATGATAAACTGGTTGATACTGAGACTGCTGCTAATTTGCCTGGTTGCATGTGATATTTGTCTGGTGACGGTTTAATCTCTGACAATTCATTATTACGTCCCTGCTTAAACCTCAAGAGAGAGGCTAATTCTGTTACAGGAGATCCTATCAAAATGCAGGTTCCAGGTGGCAGTAGGTGGTCGTTTTGGGTGGCACTTCAGTCCATACACAGTCATTATGTAGTTCACGTTATGTGCCCAGGTGTTCAGTTGACTGACATCGTCATCAAGTAGAAACGTGATGGTTCTCTAAATCTGCTACTCTAGAATCTAATCCACGCTCTCAATTTCTACTTCTGTTCCATCATCTCTTCATTTCATGGGGCATTCCCCTTGATATTGAGATCACTTTTACATTTACAAGCTGATATTGCAGTATCAACTAAATTCCATTCTGAATTATTGAAACACCTACGTGAATTTTGTTCAGAATCAAAGAACTATTTAATGAAGACGGAAGTGGTCAGTGATTACCATGGACGTTCACGTGCTCTTTGCTTAGATCAAACAACATTCAAGGATTCAGAGTTATCGATATTGTCTTTGCCAAATGCTTGCAATAAAGGAGGGGCAACTGGTCAGGCAGCATCCGAACAGTTGGCTACGCAAAACATGCAAATAACCGAGGTCCTACAATGTACAATGGTACGAAAACTATTTGAAATTTGTGCTACTAATATGGTTTCAACTGATCAAAATCCTGTGGGAGGACAGTAAATCAATCAAGGGGCAAAGCTACAGTAAAAAAATAAATCAACCAAAAATAAAAACAAGAAGAAGAATGACTCAACTAAAATCAGGTCATGAAAGAGGAAAAACAACACGCAGAAGGGCATTATCATCAGTGACATTGCATATGTTATGTTGATGAGGAACAACGATGAACATTACACATTTATTTCCAAAGTGCGAGGCATGGGAAACAAAGAAGGACAAAGAAGCGTCATAAAAGTTATTCACAATTGTTTCAAAAACCAGATGGGCCAATCATACAGACGGGTGCTGCTTTTCTGACATAAGAAAAAAATTAATGAAATATGCTTACCTCAAATTACAGATCTTACACTACCTTTGGATTTATCCTCAGGGCAGGCTGTGGAAATTACCACCGACGCCTCATTAACTAGTAAGGAAGATGATGGCAATGGCGTTGGGTTGGGTTTTCAGGAATTAACTCCCACTACATTTACAGTGAGTAATCCTTTATTGCCTTCAGTAAATGCAATTACATCTTTAGCCCTAAAACAAGGCATTTGAATCATTGTAGACAATTGCCAACGGGTTCACAGCCATATTTTAACATTGTAATGAGTAGTCCTTGCATTAAAGCTTTGTATTGCACTTGTTTCAGAAAATTCCCACACCAAGAGTATTGGATTTCTCTAACATAGATATAATTGAATTCCCAGGCCATGAGCTGACAACAAGTGGTAGATCACACATTCAATCCATTTCTGTGGAGACTCCTCTTTAATGGGGTTCAAGCTCTTCCTCATACACCGTTCCTGTCAGCACACCTTGTAAATACTAAGGACAATAATTGTTGAATACAGCATGGTTTAATTAAATGTCCATTAATTGAATCAAATCTAAAGAAAAGAAGAACATGCACCTTCATTAATGACAATGAGGAAATATTGATAGATGGTTTAGCTGAACTAGGAGATCATAACCACACACAGGTTGGGGATGCAAGGATGCTGATTGGCAGCTTGGATCATATGGCCCCGTTGTCGCCCATGCCCCCTCAGAAGGGTGGGGAAAAATAAGACACTCATATGAAACCCCCTTCACAGTTATCCATCGAAACAGCAGGGATAAATGATGAGCAATTTGATCATATCGAACCCATGTGGCATGCAGTTAAAGACAGAATAATTGTGGGTTTTCACAAATGCAGAAATGTTCATGACTTGGGCATACGGCTGGAATTTTTAGATACATCTGCACAGCATGTACTCCCTGTCCAGATAGATAATTCATGTCAAACTGACCTGTATCTGAATGTCAACATGGATAATAAGAGTTGCCAAAGTTCGCAGCTGTTGTGTGGTGATTTCAGACAGTGAACCCAATTAAGCATGGTTCAGGCCTATAGGACACAATATGTCAAACTGAGCTTGACGCTCTAAAAGTTGCTAATGCTGATCAGCAGCACCCCCTTTCCGTGGCTCCAGACATGATTGTTGTAGCTGAAGAGCAAGCTCAAGCACTTACAGCTATACCTCCCAGTGTAGTTGAGATCTCAAGATGATATTGTCACTGGGTGTCCAAGTTGTTGACAGTAAAACTAAACCTAGGCCCATTACGAGTCTACGAGTTGATAAAATACATATGTCCCCCATATCCAATAAGTCTCTGAAAGAAGCTTTTTTTTAATCAAAGACATTTTATTATTTCTAATGTTATGACACCAGTAGGGTTTGAACCCAAGGAAGCCCTCAGGATCACGGTTATGGCATGGCTTAGACACAAAACTGGTCCTTGAGTTATTAGAACTTTGGATTTCAAGTTCCTGCTGAGAGTTAAGATCGATCACTGGTGCTCACATGAAAATAGGGACTGCATATTTGTTGGCTGTGGTCGTAGTAACCTTCCACTGTTCTTAGCTAATTGTAATACCCTCAACAATGTGCCATCCGAACTGAAGGTGATTGTAAACGCCATTAAATGATGTCTTATATTAAGAAATTGTAAACTATAGAGAGTATTCTTCTGACTTCCACATGTACTGTTCTCCATTTAAACCATGTTGCTTATGAACCATTGCATTTTTTCAGATTTTTGGAAGACATTGATAGTCAGCGAGTATGTCTTTTTTGTCATTTTGATGCTGCTTTTGAATTATTGTTATGTATTGCTGTACGTGTTTGTTATTATTGTTAGCGCCATTATGTCTGTGGGCCAATACAGTGCTATATAAATAAACAAATATAAAGATGAAATGCTTGGTTTAGGCAAGTGGATGAAAGGTCTTTACCAGTCACTAACGTGGGATCACAAATGTGCCTGACTGGGCTTGGCTGCTGTTAGGCAGAATCCTGTGTAGTTCCCATGGGGAGCACTACAGAAGATTAAGACTACAGGTGAGAGCAATAAATCCGCTTTGGTATCAGTCTGTACCACAAAGATTTAGTTGGTAGCTGTGGCTGAGCAGTCAGACTTATCTCAAGAGGGAGATGAGCAGTAGTCAGGGTTTACACAATAGGCCTACTGTACTATGCTACAAGGAAACACTGACCAAAACGTTGTATTAAAAAGTAGATGGATATTTATTTTATACACTTCTATTAAAACACATTTATCACAGTCATCAAGCAAGTTAAAATGAAGTCAAGGAAAAATATAAACTCTCCCTATTTAAATTGTAGACCAAGTGAACCAGAGTGAAAACTGAGCAAAACGGCACAGTGAAAACTACACACAAGGGATCCTCTAACAATTTCTCACAAGTTGAATAGAAATAGCTTCTTACACACCCTAGCAACACTTCCCATACGTTTGTGAACCAGGTTAAGCAAGACAGTGCATCAGTATAGAATATACTTAAATGAAAACTGAGCAAAATGGCATTTCACAAGGTTTAGAAAAGGGAAGAAAAGGGTAGTTATCAGAAGCAGGTGCACCCACAGTTCGGTTGAGAATCAATCTAAAGAAGGCAGATCTAACAAATGTAGCCAGAGTCAGTAGGCCTGTGCCAGAGTTAGTGGTACAGGGCAAGGGCCCAGGAGCGAAATGTTCTTGTAGCTGCAGTCAAGTCTTTGGTTAACCCTTTTGAAAAGGTGGATGCAGAAAGCGAAAGACAATGTTAAGAGAGAGGGGCGGCCAACCCAACGGGTAGGTAAAGGATTTAAAACACCTTTAGTGCTACCACGAAGAAAGGGCGGCATGGCGGAACAATGTACCTTTAAAATGAAGAAGTTGCTCCTGCGGTGGCGGTAGTTCCTGCAGTTCAGGGATCCAGCAGAGGAAGAGAGGCTCTAGTCGTGGAGGAAGGTTCAAGTTACTCCACTACCCAGGGATGAAACCAACCGCGGTGCTGCCCGACGACTTTAAATCACAGTCCAGGTGGACTGGTGCCTGGCTATCCGGCCTCCGAGTACTGGGTACTGGTGATTCGACCAACGCAGGTCCAGGAAGGCGATTGGCAAACTGGTTGGCCCCACCAGCTCAAGGGAAGAAGGCTCTTGCAGATGAAGATCTTCTCTCGTCGTGTGGAGAAAAGTGGTGAGACGCTGCAGCAGGGCTTCACCGGTGGTCCAGTCGTGCAAATGTCTTTGGCTTCTCTCCTCTTCGGCTTCTTAGTTCCAATGGCAACGCCTTGCTCTTCCTGTCCTCAGGACCCTGCTTTTATGCAAAAAGAGCCCCATTCATACAGCCTAGCTGTCACTCACACAGTGGAGTGGTCATCTTTGGCGGGAGACCCTCCATCCTATCAGGATAGAGTGCGACATGGGTTGCTGAGGCAACTCTGTCCAGGGGTCCTACTCCCCCTCCCACACAATGGACCCACCCCAGACACTGTGGCGCCGAAAGGAGGGCTTCTGGGCAGAAGCCTGCCAAACAGACGAACGAAGGATCCCGACCTGGGTTATGAGTTTAGAGAAAGACATGAAAAAGAAGTTAGATTAAAGTTCTGGCAAATAAAACCTACCGGAGTAAAGTTAATAAAAAAATAAATAGGCGGTATGTTAGAGGCTGTCATAAAAAGTGGTAGCCTCGAACAATGGGAAAATCCCATAGGGAAATATTTGCGGTCGAATATTTACGGTAGTAACCACTGCCACCAGCCAGAAACTTTAGAGAGATGGACTGTACTGTACCCCCTCGAAAATGAACATAAGGGAAAAACTATTAACCCTTCCCAGTACCTCCATAGTAAGATGGGTTGTACTGGTTTAGTTCATATAAATTGACTAGTAAAGTCAATTGGGACCTTACATGCCCTGGGAGACAGTAGACAGTCCCAGGGTATGGAGTCTATGTTTGGGGTTCACTACGACACCCCTGTGTCACTGCACGGAGGGTGCTGTGTAACACATGTGAATAAAGATGGTTCCTATGGGGTTGAGAAAATCCCATAGACATTAAACACAAGAATAGCGTAGAACACACATAGCAAAAATGCCTAAGAGTGGAAAAACGAGTCTCACTCTTAGCAGGTAAAAAGAAACAAACCCTTCAAATCCAGAAAAGCTGCTGGGATGCTAATAGGTAAGGGAAATTAGCCAAAAAATGAGAATTCTCCCTAACAGCTGCCACAAGTGTTGCAATCCTTTCAGGACTTCCCCGGACGATTGTTCAGACCACGTCTTCAGCATAGCAGCTCAGACGTCCTCCTCTCTCCATTCGCTCTCAAAAAGGTCCTTTGGAGCCACACTCTTTTCCTGATGGTTTTTTGATGTGATATACTAAGCCCAGGACCTTCTATACGGTAAAAGTCACCTACCCAACAGGGATTACATACGGCTGTGCCACTAAGACTCAAGACAGCATGATAGGATGGATTATCGACATTAATCAATGGTTTGGTATGAATACTCTCAGTTATATACTTCACAAGAGACTGTGGACATCTCAATTTTATTATTGTCCGACTGGGGAAGTAATATTCATAAGTTTATACAGCAGATACAAGTTTCTTTCCCGTAACCACCGTTAAGTGGACCTATTGAGGCCCTATGAACGGACAGCTCATACCCCTGAAGAAGTTCCTTATAGTTACCTTCAAGACCATAGGAACGAAACATGTTGGGTAATCTCAGACACTAACTCTAAGTGTCCAACCTACAACAAAGAAATTAATCTATGGAAGGTGCTCTTTTACAATCCTTCCATGATTGCACCGTGTGAAGAGTCATCGATTAAGAAAGTACTCTTTATGAATTTCGTATTGAGCATAGTTCGACCTCTAAAATGGGAGATCTATATCTAGTTACCTGGGAGCGTGATATAGATTAATTGCGTATTTTGCCCATCAAGTCACTGTTCTGGTGATTGGCACGTAGCACATTTGTTTGAGCACTTGTCACGTTGTCCCGATTTTAATATCTTGTTTTTAAGAAATCATTTTGTATGATTAAAATTCATGTTTTTATGATTCTTAGATTTGGAGTCAGGTTGAATTTTCCTAGTTCTCTATTTTGTGGTTACTGCAGTTTGTATGCATTGTATGTTACACCCCTATCTATTCAGTTAATTACTTTACCAAACCTTTCTGAATACACAAGCATTTTGTGTTATCTTATGTTGAATAAAATGTTTCAGGTTTGCTCTTGCCTTCAGTCTATATATACCTGAATTCCCCTTAGTTTAATATTGCAATCCTTTCAGCCTCAGAGACCCCATGATCTTTCTAAAGACAATTTTCTGGTCTCACGGATCAACAGGGATTTTACACGTTTTTTAGCCAACAAGTTCTACATCTTTTGTGTCAGTAAGAGAGAGTATCTTTGCAGGAGGTATTGCTGGGCACCTCTCCCTTATTGATGCTTACACTTACCTCCCATAATTGGGGATTAAATGAGAAAAGGCAACCTATTAAAACATATTATCCCTGAAAGTTGTTCAGGTGGAGCGTGGAAGTGAGTATTTGTTATTGGTACAAATATTATGGTTGCAATACTGTTGTTCTGAAAAATGACTTATAAATGCATGAAATCCTCCTGGAAAACTACTTTGTCCCCAGATTTAGAAATAGATAGCAAATATTTTACAATATTGGTCAAGCGGTTGTAAAATGAACAACATTTTACTATTTGCCATCTTGAATGGTAGATGTCCAGATATTGGGCCTCATAATGATTTCATAGATATGAATCTCAGTGATGAACTAAGGGGGTCATCACAAGTTGGGTGGTATCCTGGCAGTAAGTCTGCCGGGATACTGCCCAACGCAATTAGAGTTACTGCAACTTGGTCCAGCTTTATTAGCGCTGGATCCCAAGTTACGGTGGGGTGGTAAGTCCCCATTTATATTTGGTCCATTGGACCCAATGGGGCATTTTCAATGCAATTACCGCGGCGCTAATACCGCAGCAGTAATTGCACTGAAAATGGGTAGAAAGTCCGCAGAATTACACCCAGCTCAGAGCTGGAGGCAAATCCCCTACTTTCTGCCCAACTCATAGTTTTGTGTGGAGAGATAATGCAGTGGTAATAGCGTTACTGCTGCATTTTTCCCGCTCTGCCCAACTTGTGATGAGGCCCTAAGACTGGTATTGTTACATCAGGCTGTATTGAATATCTATTCCTGGACGGAGTTCTTGCTTGATTGGCGTCTCATCATGGTTAAAGGGATAACTATGGGGCTATCCTTGGCGACATTACATTGCTGAATAGCAAGATAAGATCCACTTTAAACTACTGTTAGTTTCATCATTACTTTATTATGTAGCTCAGGATCTAAACATATAGCCCATTGAGGCTAGTGATGATTCATACATAATTTTGACTTGAAGTGGTGTCTCTATTTTACCTATAAATAACACATTTCTGGTGACTTAGAGGTAAATAGTCAAGCTAGCTGGATTGAATAGTCAGATACAAAATTGATAAATTGTCGACCTGTAATGACTTAGAGTTGTTTTGAGGGCTTTTAATGTATGTTTTCTGGAGTACCCTGAAGAGGTGCCCTGCCGTGAGGGGGGAATGGGTTTTCTTTAAATATGGTATTAGACTTTCGCTCCAATCCAATTAGAAAGCAGTTAGAGATTGAAAAAGAGCACTCAACAGAGAACTTAAACAACTTTATACTAGAAACTATTATGAGTACAATTATAAACGGCCATGTATATCCTAAGCATTGCTGTAAAAATGACAGGATGACAATGTATCAATGTTTTGTTTCATCATTACTTTATTGGCTGTAAAAATGGACTTGCTTTCCATAAGGAGTTGAGTTTACAGTCTGCTTTGTGGGAGGTGCTATTGTATCGAATTTGCAAAATGCTAGAAAGTTGTGGTGAGGAATATTATTTACCTTGTTTTCTTGTATTGCCAATTCTCAGTCTGTGAATCAAGTTATTCTGCATATTAGCAAGAAGACTAGCCCCCTCAGAGCTATTGCTAAGAGGTACAATTAGGATGTTGGTGGCTATACCTATACTCCACTTATAAAGGTCAACAAACAGAAGGCCATTCCAATGGTGTTACATGGGTTTTACAACTTTACAAGCCTTGGCCTAGGCTGGTTAGATACGTTAGAAGGTACAATCTAGACATTTTAGCTGGGACTTCCTAAATGTCTCAGCATACAAGTGATCAGTTTAGAACTGGGTTTAGTCTCAATAAAAACCTTAGCATTTTAAGGAGTGTCTGTATTTGCCATCACATTTAAACGGCAGAAGGATGTTCTATCAATGCTACTCTGTGCACTCTGGGCAGATGGGTGGTGTATGCCTCCATGCCTTTTTTGGTTGCCTTTGTACGAATATGAGGTATTTTTGAAGGCTCTTACACAGCCATCAAATTATGATATGGTTGGACCATCGTTCATAAAGTAGATAAAAAGAAAGGCATTTGTTTTCGTTTGGTTTCATCACTGTGCTCAGTTGGGCTCCCAGTATAGTATGGCAGAGTTCATGTGTATACTCCCTATCTTTGTTTGTCCACAGAAGCATATTTCTAAATTTCCTAATCATTTGGTCTGTATGTATTTTTGTGAAATTTAGATTAAATATCATGGAAATGTACAGATATACTAGGATTAGAACGGGATATCTCAACTGGAATGTTGACTGGTTTATAAAGTTATGTATACTTTTTTTTGAAATATGCTACTTGGTTATACTTTCAGGGACAGGCTCTATGTAAACAAATGGACAGTAATAATAAATACATAATAAACATGCAGTGGATGCAATTGTGCAGTGTGTACTAACAATCCGATCAGCTGCTTGACTGCAGTATCCAGGACACTAGTCCTTAACGACCCTCTTCACTATTTTCCCCATCTTTTAATATACATCATTATATTTAAAATGTTAAAGTTTCAGGTATTTAATTCTCTCATCCAAAGCTTAAAATAGACTTATTTGCTCTGATGACTCATAGGTTGCCATTGCCATTAGAGATCTCTGCTGCTTGACAAAGATCTGTTCTTCCCAGTATGACCGGCCACATATTGCCGGTGCGCACTGTGAGAAACCGAGGGTATTCTCACTCCTACTCCCCTGAGATCTTCTGTGCAGGTGGCAAGTAAAGACTCTTGCTTCTGGATGCTGACCCTGGGGGTGGAAAAGCGAGGGAGGATCACTTGGGTGGAGGGTCCCTGAGGATTGGGAGTGGGGAACCGTTGGGTGAAACATGGTACCCCCTGTTTTTCTATTGATGATAAACCTATACATCCCCCAAACTTTATGGGCTATTATAAATCAGCTTCCCTCATTTTTCCACACTCAACATTTGACAGTACTGGGACCAGGAAGAGTCGACTAGGAGTTATGCACAGTGACATGCAACTACACCACTTTGGTATTGAGACGAGGAAGAGGGCTTGAGAGAAGTGCTGTTGCCAAGACCAGGCATGTCTTTCTAATGGACCTAACTATAGTCAGGCAATTAGGAGAAAGCCCTCACACTTGCAAACCTTTTGTACAAGCCAGGTGTATAAAAGTGGTGTGAACAAGAAGGTGAAGAGGGAGAGGCGAGAAGCTGATAGGAGCCGTGGTGAGCCGTTCTGCAGCTGAAGAAACACCCTGAATACAGAAGCAGCTGTTAGTTTCGGCAAGTGTGAAGCAGGAGCAAAAGCTCCATGGGGCAGAGGTGAGGTGAAGGGAGGAAACCAGATGAGGGGTCATCCTTCATTCCATCTAAAGAATTGCTCATTCTCCCATGGCGCTGCAAAAACATGAGAGTGTCTCAGGGGCAGAGAAAGAACCCCTGGAAGGAAGCCGTCCAGTGTATGGCCAGCGCGATATGGAAATGACTTCAAAGTGAGCCAGTGAGTTTCCCAGATAGAGTAACCCAAAATTACTGTGACAGCGAGGCTCAGAAATTAAACTGCTATTGTTAAATGTAGCGGAGTGGTCGCGTGCCTTGTTAAAGTGACGAGCACATTTTCGAAAGTCTCTGAACAGTACAAATCCTTCTTTCCTTACAGCGTGTGAACTGTGAATGGAGAGAAATCCAAGGCATATTGAATACAGAACTAAAACTGAAACGTAAAGAAAGCCTTTGCATAAGGGAGACTTAACATTGAAACAAGCCAGTTAACCTTGCGTGTCGAATGCATGTGGCACAATGATTGAACTCAAATCTTGAATCTGAATATAATGAATGTACATAAGACTGCATTTAAACTCTGAACTGCAATTGAACAATACTGAATGATTGTTGCACAAGGAATGAATCCAAACTTTAATAGCTGACTGTATTAGAGTCTGAAGGAAGCCCAAACAGCAAACCTTAAATAAGTGAACACAGTGTGACAAGGCTACGGTTGGAAAAGGGGTGTGTAACAAATGGTGGCAGAGCCAAGAGGCGGCTAAGGAGAAACCAAGGGGAGCCCAAAGGCAAACCCTAAATCCAGAAGCCAATTAAGGAACCAAATAAAGGTGGCTTGGTGCACAGGAGCAAGTACCAAGGCACCTGTGTGAGACATTGAAGTCTTGGGGAAGAAAACCCTGACCAGGCAAATCTATATGTGTTGTCTTCGGATTGGAGTCTCAATACCCTCTTTTGGATGTATTGTGTTATTGGTACCTTGAAGAAGAGAACCCAAGGATTGGTTCTGAACTATATTGCCTTCAACTGGAGAAAGGTAAAACTCAAGACTCTTTTTCATGGAACTTTTTTGTGCTTGGGGAAGGAGAAATTAGAGAAAGCTGTGAGCTTGAGTTAAACACTGTTTCTTTTGACTTTGACACCCCTACATATTTATTTGTTTTAGTTGTGAGGGCAAGAATAGGTTTTGGACACAGACAGACTATTAAGTCTCTTTGACTCAGACTTTCCTTAGTTTCATTCAGGTAGGGAAATCCCACCTTAGCATAGGGCAGGTTAGGCCTTCAACCATCCTGGCATTTAAGTTAATAAAGATTCTTTGTTTGAACTTTAAGTCTTTTGTCTGTGTCTTGCTTCATGGTGCCTTCTCAACACTTAGCACATGCATTTATTTTCTCTAGGAAAACTGTGACGGGTTGCACTAAAAATAAATATAGTATTGCATATTAGCAGCCCTTCAGAGTGCAACATCAGACTAGAATAACACTGGGAATCTTTTAACATAGGACCCCTTTTTAGGTTTGGTTCATAAAGGTGGCGCTTTTTAACACCTCCTGTTATGTTATCAGGTCCTTTGGGTGCAACCACCTGATAGCTTCTCAGTGCTAAAATGAAAAACAAATGCACAATAAACTATAGCGCTATGCTCTTAGCCAAATAGATCATTATGAATAGGTGTGTTTTTAGAAGTTTAGGAAATGCTAAATAATGTTGTGTTGTTTACATTGGAACAGTAAGTTTGTTCCACAATTGGATAGCTTAAACAGAGAAGCCATGTCCACCTTTTCTGAGTCTTAGGAACCTTTTTGGTTGTAATAGAGGCACTTGCAGAGAACAAAATCTGCATATGGGAGAATAGTGGATTAGCTTGTCATGCATAGGTGTGGGCAAGAACTGTATTGGGACCTTTGTGTAATACAAAAAGCTCTCAAAGCAACTATTCTCTAAGCAGTCAAGCATCGAAATGAGTCAGGTGCTTGTGTGCAGAGGTATAGTTGCTCATTTGTGTAAGCGGCAGTATTTTGGATTATTTTGAGTTAACAATTATAATACTGCTTGGATCCCAATAGGGAGGGATGGATTCTACCTACAATTGAAAGATAGTTGAATCTGTAGTTGAGTACCTGGTTGACCCGTCATTCCATAGTCAACCTGGAATCCAAGAGGATACCCAACTACCTAACCTGAATTACTGTCTTATAAGAGGGACCCTAACAGTCTCATCCAAAATGTGGCACTCAAGGAGGGGCACCTACGGCCATTATTTCTATTTTGCTGCCATTCAGTTTGAGCTTGTGTCTCTCCATCCAGAGGTGGATTTCAGTCATATAGGTGGAAAATGCATGATAGTGAATCCTCAGAGGATGCATGTAGATTATTTAACATCTGTGTGCCATCAGCATTGTTCTTCAAATAGGGATTATAAAGGAAGAAAAAAGTGTTAGTAAACGTTAAATAAAAGGTTTGAATAATAATGATGACAGGGCAGAGCCCTGTAGAACACCACAAAACAGTGGAAGAAATGAGAATTAATAGTTATTGGTTGAACCCACAAAAGTCTAATTGCTCAAGAATGACCTAGGCCAATTCAAGTCCAGGGCCTTGAGGTCTAAATTTGATAAAGCTGAGAGGAGTACAAGACACTTGACTGTGTTAAAGGCAAATGACAAATCTAATAATACAACAGCACCAACACCATCTTCCATCCGCAATTTGTCAGATATCAACCATCATTGAGATGATCACATACTGTGTAATGGTCATAAACCTACTTGATGAAGACAAAGGGCCTAATTCACAGATCGCTTCCCAATGGGGTGTTGCCATTATAAAACGTAAAACGCTACTGTAAATCAGGCCCAAAGAATTTCATTTTTCTTAGTATAGCGCATAAGCTGTTTTAGAACAATCTTCTCAAGCAGCGTAAATAAATGAGGAATGTTGGATAAGGGTTGCAAATAGAGCCGATCCTCAGGGTTCATAAAGGCGTTTTTAAAAGAGATGTAACAGTAGTCTATTTCCAGCTTTCTAGGAGTGTAGCAGTATCGATGTACAGGTTTGGATAATGTTATGGCATTAAACTGCTTGAGTCTAGGGTGCATTGTGCTTCAATAAGTGGAGCCATGTGACTTTTGATACATAGGGGTTAATTACGCCTGATATCCCAATATCACTGGGATATTATGGGTGCCGGCAACAGCAGTAATTTCCCATTCCATGGAGTCTGACAGGACTCTTTAGAATGGGTTTGCCTCAATAACTGGAACTGGTAGTACCGGTACCGGTGATTGCAGCAATTCTTTAGCGGTAGGAGCCTGAACTCTCAGCAGGTCGGTACTACCGGCAAACTCGGAGCGTGCAGTCTGCTAAAAATGCTATAGCCGGTAGCCAGCTTTTTTCCTGTCATTTTTACCAGAACGGTGCATTCATAATGAGGACCTAGTCTTTGGACTGTTTCTGAATTTTGCTAAAAAGACAGTCCAAAGAGAATCACAATGTCCTCGCTTTACAAGTCTATGGGATTCATACATTCCTTTAGAATTGTATAGAAATCTTTTTGTGGAGTAGTTGAAGATTGAATCCCATTGGGTAAAAAAAGAGTTTATATCCAAGACGAACTCACCAGCTGGCTGCCCACTAATTTTCTCCAGCTTAACCCAACAAGATGGCGGTTGCGGTTGCCCTATTCGGACCAAGACATCTGCTTAGTGGGTATAGTTGTCCCCCGCCACCAGTTTTCCTGGGCACTGATCTAAAGTATGCATTCAGGTTGAGAAATCTTGGCTGCATATGGCAGAATGATCTCAGCTGTGAAGGCCAATTGGAGACAAAGTGCAGGCTGTGTTCTATTCTCTGCGCCTGCTATGGTACGTTCTCCCTTTTGTCCCTGCAAAAGACCATATGGCCGTGGTTGGAGCATTGGTAAATTCACATCTAGATTATTGCAACAACCTCCTAGCTGGTGTTCCCGCCAAACAATTTCAGTGACTGCAGAAGGCACAGAATGCCAGAGTCAGTCTGGTGTTTGGAGTGAGGCATCTACACCCATCTCCAGGCTGCATTGCTCGCTGCACTGTTTGGCTCTGGCAGATAGGATTAAATGTAAAATCCTCTGCATGATACCCTAGGCCTGAATACCCAAGGGTAAGTAAAGGGGTAGACCTGCACTCAAGTCCCTGATCCTGCAGGTATAGTGTACAGTTATCAAAAAAATTGGATCAGTAGAACGGGATGACGCTGGATACCTGTACCCAATCTTGTCAGTTTTCTTATGTCAATTGTGCCTAAATATGATTGAGTTTCTCCTTGCAGTGTGTTACAAAATTCTCAATCAATCAATCAGATACTCCTCATAGAGGTAATGGAACTCTTGTCCATTTATACCCAACTCGGTAATACTTGAGCGTACCTTTTCATCTACCGGATAAACATGCAAGCAGAAAAGAAACAATTTTTTTGAACTGTGAAATAACAGGGCACCATCTTGGAAACTGTCAACAATAATCTGCTGCTGAAGCTGGCAGGAGCAGATTGGGCAGGCGTTCGATGTGCTACTGGCACCCCTGCTTGGATGTTGCAGAACCTCTACATGCAGCGGGTAAGTAGTGCTCACAAATACATGATAAAAGAAAAGAGCAATAGGCAGCTAAGCAAGCTGAATGTGAAAAACAGATTTGTGAGTAAAATATAACAAACAATTTATTTCGAATTTGTTAAATAATTTATCAAAAATAGTGACACAGCAGGATGGATTAGCCGGTAATGTCCTGGGTGCCAGGTTATAAGCCAGAGCACAGTTAGGGCCTTAACACTGTGGTGCCATTACCAGCCCACCCAGCCTGCCACCACAGATATTATTGCTATTAGCACTCTGAGGCTAACTCCTAAGATGCTAAAATAGTTTTAAAAAAGTAAAGACACCCACTGCATGACTGCGGCTCACAGACTGCCAAAGAGCTGCGGTAGGTGGCGTCAGGTGAAGAACCAGGTACACCTAGGACTGGTGATGAGCAACTGGCAGAGGCCATGCGGGCAGGGGAGGTGCCAGGAATGGGCTTTGAGGCACGGTTGATAGCGTCAGACATCGACATTGATAAATCTGGTGTTTAGGATTTCCTGACCTTCAAACCTAGGCCTGCAGGCTTCAATGTTAATACTTGATATGTGTAATTAACTTTCTACTGAGACAGAATTTCATTTCGAACACCATTACCACAGATTTTTCACTTTAAAAATCTTGACTAACAAGTCTGGGTTATAACATATATATGATGCGACAATTCAAAGATTGTAAGTGATATCTTATCTCCAAGCTGATAACCTTAGCCGCATATCTTTTACAATTTAACACTGCCCTTTCCAGGAGGTTTTCCACATTCTGATGTACCTACTATAATTGAAACATGATCTCCTTTGTTTCTTAAACTGCATACAGAAGAATGAGTTTTGAACAGACTTCTAAAACGACTTGCGGAAACATATTTGTCATTTTACTCTGCCCGTGGCTTAGAGTACACTCTTTGGGCCTCATTACAACCTTGGTGCTAAGTGCACCAACTTTACCACCATGGTGTAAACTCCGTTTACACCATGGTGGATGGCGGATTTACCGCCCCATTCCAAGGTGAGTGGGGCGGTAAATCCCCATTTCCCATTTTCCCTTCCCCATTCCCATTTTTGCCCCATAGGGCATAATGGGAGTGGGGAAGGCGCTAATTACGCCGCCGTAAATTACGGCGGCGTAATTAGCACCATGGCAGGTTAGCGCCATGGATTTTAACGCCTGCTAAAAGCAGGCGTTAAAATCAGAATCAGGCGTTAAGGGTTAACGGTGGCGTTAACCCTTAACGCCTGAGTTGTAATGAGGCCCTTTCTCTTTTTGAATGCTTAAAATCATTTGATTATCTATTAAGTTTTTTTTTTTCAGGTAATACTTCATATTGCCACGCATTTTCACCATCCTACACACTGTGTGCTCGTTACCGTTAACGACTTGCTTGGACACAGAAACTGACAAATGCATCCAGATAAAGGAATTGAATGTTGTGATAGTTCCATTGACGATAATAGCTTTGTTGAATTCTTCATCTCCTCTTAGAATAAGACATCTAAAGGATGCCTACCTTAAGGCCCAATCGCCTGTCATCAGAACCGACTGATCCTATCTTTCTTGGACATCACATTTCTTTTAATCAAAATGTGTACATTCCACGCAATGCACTGCTAAACAATAACAATCAGTGTAAAAATAACAATTGACAAGAACTAAAATGTCAAAGTATAACATGGCTATGAAACAAGTAAATTGCTGCAAAATCACAGGCAGGTTCATTCATTTTGAATGACTGAATTGCAATAGTCATACTTGTTTGGAATATAAGTTAATGCTCTTTTACGCGCTCACATTTAAGACTTTAGTCTTTAGAATATTTAACCTCTCAAAAGGCTTCTGCATTTATTATAGGTAATAGAAATGAAGTAATATTGCTTAACATTGATTGAAACATAGTTATAAAATACACATATAAGACCAAGGGCTTTACAGCTGTTTGGTAGTTTTGGACCTGGGAGATGAATTCCAGATGGAGAGATGAACAACATATTTTCAAATCCTCTCAATAAAAACTGCCTTGGTTGCAATGCTGACCAGTTCAAGTCCATCAGATGAAAATGGGTTTCCAATCCGTTTACACTCAATAAAAACACTCAATAAAAAATGTGTTTATTATTATCTGCTCCCTATTTACTGCTTCTTTAGGGTTGTAATAATGTGTGTGTGTGTGTGATGCCGTTGACTATGGTATCCCTCACATGTTTGGTCTGTCAAGAAGTATGGTCAAGTACTGGCACTGCGATAAAATAGTTTGCAAGTGGCCCATGGTGTTGTGTTACGCCTAATAAAGCACAAGTAACCTTCAAAGATCTGTTTTGATTCTCAAGCGCTTCGTTTGCTCTAAGATTATTATTATTCCTCACAACCCTGTTTTCTTTCTCAAACTCTTCCCATATTGCAGGGTCGGACTGTTTCAAAACACCAATTTGTGAAAGATAGAATGCCATCCTCCCAGTGTAATTATAAACGCTTAAGTCAATGACAGACCAAGTAATTTCGTCCACTGACGGCATGTGTGCATTCCAGTTATCACATCAAACAAACTTTATTACTTGCAACAAAGATTCCACAATTGCCCTGTATTCCCACATCCCTTTAACTTAAGTGCCAAGGAGGAGTATGCTCGTCCTTTTTTGCATAGACTTGCATTATATCCTGTAGTTAAGGGGTTGACTGCCCTTGAACATTGTCGACCTGCTTCCTTTTTTTCAGACATAATACATTTCTCCGTGGTTGCTAGCAGGTCTTGAATGTCGCAGCTCCTGATACCTTTGATTTGTAATTCGTCTACCCTATTAGCAAGCACTGAACATTAATGCTTCTTTGATGATTTGTTATATGGTGCTTCCAGTGCACCAGGCATCCTACTTTTCAGTAGTGCCAGATCCAGCAATAAATGAGACAATAGTCTGATGTAATGCCAAACAAAAGTGCAGTTCACTGAGCTGTAAGACTAATCAATCACAAAGGCACTGTACCTGCTGCGGAGGACCATGGAGACCTAAATCTAATGTCAAAATACATTTTGAATCTGTTCTACAAATATGTTTTGTTAATTTTTCCAGATATCTAGAGAAAGCCAATTGAATTGAATGATCTGTTGGTACCTGGCATGGTTGGCAGAACAAATATGCAACTTATTTGCTTTGCCACTTCTTGCCATGTTGCATTGAAAACAGTCCAGGTTGGAGCAAATTGGCCATGAGAACTTGGCTTCCTAGGTTCATTTTGACAGTATGTAGCCACTGGATCATGATCGATCCTGCTTGCAGATTATGTGACCTCAACATTCAAAGCTGCAGGATTTGCTATATTTCCATTTTTCCAAAGCAGCCTTGCCACATCTAATTTCAAATCCTTAGCTTTTCTGTAAACAACAGATGCCTTACACCTGTACTCCTTGACTTTGGTTTGTTCTAGGAGATATTTGTCATATACAGGTTTCTGAACTGAACAACTCAGCATGCCTGTACAGTACAATATTATGGACTGTGATTCATCTTTAGCATGACATTCTTCACAACAGGTCATCCCCGTTGCATGAAGGGTTCCCTTTCCATCATTCCATCAGGAGGGTCTTCAATGAAGTTCAATCTATCTGCCGAACAGTAGGTACATTTTCCTTTCACAAGGTGCAGTGGTACAAATACTAAGCCATTATCTTCCATTCAACATAGAAGTTCATGTGCTAAAGGTGTCATAAGCCAGAATTGTATTATAGTGGATCAGGGAACCCAATGGTGCACCAAGACTTTGCTGTGAACTTGGGGATATATCTTTAGGCCACCATCAACCTGAAGTGGAAGCTCACGTGTGTGTCTTCACTATATTGAGGTAAGGCACCATATGAGGCCTGCACGCATTCATAAGAGTTTATGACAAAGCAGCAGTCCTACATTCCTCTTCTACCTTTACACTAATTGAAAAGGAATCACATTTCTCCCGGGAGGATAGCTCGGGGCAACACGTTTGTCTGGGAAGGAAGACAGAGCAGAGCAACGTAGGTTTGAATCTTACCGGTCCCGTGCTTAGACACTCGTCTCCGGTGTTAAGCGCCTTATAAGAGATTAATTAATTAATTAATGTCTCGCAGTATTGCATTTGTGCTTTTCGATGGAACCTGCGATGTTCTACTTCTCCTCAGGCAGGATGACTTTCCATAGTCATTTCGTTGCAAGATATAGAGCCATCATATTTGAATTGATGTGGGACTTGCTTCTGCATGTGAAAGTGCAGCATTGTTAACTCATGTCAATGAAATAGTCTGTGATTGGGTCTTTCAGACAAGATTGCTCAATACTACATCCATGTAGAAATTCAATAAGTGTTTTCATGTATTTTCTCAATATTATATCTTCATTTTTAACACATTTTCAGCAACATATTTTCTTGTGGTGTCACTCAGCACTGCTAAAACTAACACCCATGACATCAAAGATGACAGTGCATCGCGGTGGCACAAGTTGTTTCTCTTCACAAACTTTGCACGTAAAATCATTCTCCCTAGCCACTTAACAGCTATAATGTCTGCAGACAGTATTGCTAGCCTGAGGACGTACCTGGGGATAGGTGGCATCAATATTACCCAAAATCACACGGGGGCACAAAATTAATTCTTTGTTTTAGTAGAAAAGGTATATGTAGAGCAACAATGCAAATAATTAATGCAACCAATTATATAAAACACAGCATTAACTACATGTAAAAAATATGTGGCAATGTGAACAGTTTAAATCGACTCCCCAGTCTTAAATAGAGAATACAACTTATCCTAAAACGAAATAAAAAATGATTTCCAAACGTTTAAAAGAAGCTTTCACATATTCGCAATGGTCAGAACTGAAACAACTATCATTGCAGTCCAAAATAAACGACATTGCCTCAGATACAGTCCTAATATTATAACATATCAAGTAAAGTTGCAGTCACAGTCCTCTTAAATGAATCATAAAATTGCATATTAGCATAAAATGGGGTAAATCTTCCATAGCCCCATAGCCCCAGAGCTGCAGGAACAGTTCCCATTTTTAAACAGCCAAGGCATGCAAGCCCTTAAAGGCAAGATATTAGGTATTACCATTGACATAGTTTGCCTCTGTGCAGGAGATCTTATTTTACTTATTAGACTTCCTATAGGAGCTATAGTTTGTGGGGCCGTTACATGTTTCAGGGAACTCAACTTCATAGTACAGCTCCTGCCATGGTCAAATTCTAGAGCCTTGGCCCTTCTTTTTAAATTTGACTTGTTTATAACTCCCATCTTCAGCTGTATAAAGTATATTCTCCATCTCATGCACATGGTAGCACACTTGATAAACCATGTTTACTTTACTTGGGGAAACTAGGACTCCATTTCCCCCACACCATTCATAATGTTAGGGTTTTTAAAGTTATTTGCAGATGTTTTCTGGAAGAATTCAAAAAATGTGTGTTCCACACGTAACCTAATACTTGGTATACCCACTTCCAACCGAAGTGCCTTCCCTGAGGCGCCTGTGCCAAGACCCAGTATGTTCCTCGGTACACCATTCTGAATGCAAAGTAGGACAGCACAATTCATGTGCCTGCTTATTTTGCAGAATAAACGCTTGTCTCCATCACCTGAATGCACTTATCAAGCTAGAGGCCACCATACTTATAGGACAATCTCATCAAACCACCCAAGCCTGTCTGTATCCTTTTTTCCACCATGCGAAGATGCAGGACCCAAGAACAGTAACTTGAAAACACAGTCCTGATATAGCAATAAGTGCTCACTACCTCAATATTAACATTTTTAACTGACCATGTATATTTGGAAGTATTGCTGCCAAAAAACACTATTTGTGATTTAGAGAGATTTAGGTTCAGCCCATGTGACTCAAAGTAGCTAACTAAGCAGCTCAAGCTGGGTCCTAATCCCTTCGGTGTGAGGTCTAACATGATAGCATCATCACCATACAGGACAGTATAATGTAGATTACCCCTGCTATCTGCGCAGGGAGTATTAATTCTATTAAAGACTAGGAGGCGAGCATTATGCTTCATCTTCTTTTATTTCTACCCTTCAGCAGTTCAACCAACATATATAACAAATCATGAAAAAATGTCTTAAAGTAGCAACTTTTCTTTTTTCCAAAAACTACACAATCCATGAACCTCTGTAGTCCATGCTCCCTCCACCAGTCACAATCCACTTCCTGTGCCTGGGCTCCTCCTCTGCTTTTACTCGCTCTGAAAGTCTCTAACTGATCCTCGACAACTGTGCGAAGACTCTCCGGACTTTAACTTAATTGCTGCGAGGGCTCTGTGCTCCTGACCCTCTCTGCTCCGTCTTCCCCATCAGTTATTCTTCTGATCCTCTCCTATGAAAAGATCAACACAAGATTATGTTAGGGTGGTGCCAACGTCTCGTACTGATACATAATAAAGCATTGTCATCGTATACACAGTACCAGACTCGGGTGGGAATTTAATGCTCGCCTCCTAGTCTTTAATAGAATTAATACTCCCTGCGCAGATAGCAGGGGTAATCTACATTCTATGACAAGACTGGAGGCGAGCATTATGCTTGTTCAAAGCTTACCCAACACCTTACTTGCTAAACTCTCCGCTGGCTTAAAGTAAAACTCTTTGAAAGTCCTATCGCTTGACCAGTCTGCCGCCAGCATTATCTCATTCAAAGGCACACCTGCTCTCACGGCTGCCGAGGCCATTGCCCCCCTCACCGAATGAGCTCCATACGTGCTCACATTCAGACCTGCTGCCTGCATAACTTCCTTGACCCATCTTGCGATGGTAGCTGATGCCACTGCGTGATAGGGCTTCCTGCGCGCAATTAATAACTGAGTAGTACTTGCTGCTCTATACTCTGCCGTTCTACTCTCGTACTCCTTGATGCATCGTGCTACGCACCATTTCGAATTACTCGGGAAATACGGATAATGTACCGTAGACGTCCCTGTCTTGGTCCTTCTGACTATGGAGAATGTAACTCCCTCCGGCCCGAAGGATCGTCTGTTAACATCTAGTGCTCTTACGTCCGATACTCTCTTGCAGGAGATCAAGCATAGCAACATCGCTAACTTTCCCGATAACTGCTTAAGCGAGAGATATTCATTAGTCGGCCAACTCGCTAGTAGGCGCAGCACTGTCGTCACTTCCCATGTCGTGGTATACTTGGGATCCGGCGGCGCTTTAAATCTAGCTCCTCTGATGAGCCTAACCACCGCCGGATGTTCTCCTGCCGGGACGCCTTCTAATGGCGTGTGACCCGCAGAAATCGCCGATCTGTACACTCCTATAGTACGGAAAGCTCTACCGCTCTGTAATAAGTTCGCTAGAAAGTTCAGAATCTCCACTACAGGTGCCGAAACGGGATGAACACCTCTGTCCTTGCACCAGCTTGTCCATTTTGTCCAAGCTGAGTTATAGCTCCTCCGAGTGGATGGAGCCCAGGATTCAGCGATAAGCTGAGCAGCTTGCGCCGAAATTCCTGGCAAGGCCCAACGTTTCCGGATATCCTGCACGCGACTAGCGGGAGTGTCCCTCTCACTCTCAGAGGATGACACGACCCAGCTGGGTCCGTGAGTAGTCGCTCCTCGTCGGGGAGGACTCTGGGAATGTCTGATACTAGTTCCATTAGGGTGGGGAACCACACTTGAGACTTCCATAATGGTGCTACTAGAACTAGTTCTGCTTTCTCCCTCCGGCATTTCGCCAATACTCTGCTCAACATCACAAAGGGAGGGAAAGCGTAATGTGGACCTCCTATCCACTCTTGCAGAAACGCGTCTGTTCCTAGCGCTCCCGGATCCAGCCTCCAGCTGAAATAGCTGGTCTTCTGCGTATTGAGCCGGGAGGCAAACAGGTCTACTTGCAATGGTCCCCATCTCGTGTCTAGTCTCTGAAACACTGCTGGATCCAGCCTCCAATCGCTGGAATCCGTCAGGTACCGCGAGTTCCAATCTGCTACTACGTTCAGTGTCCCTGGCAGGTACTCTGCTGTCACCGACGTCCCTGATCGAAGGCAGAAATGCCACAGATCCTTCGCTAACTCTGCGAGCATCTTGGATCTCGTACCACCCAAATGGTTGATGTAGCGCACTGCTGATATGTTGTCCATCTTCAGCAGAACACAAGATTTCACTCTCTCTTTCGTAAAGGCCTTGATCGCGAATGATCCTGCTAGGAGCTCTAGGCAGTTTATGTGTAGACGAAGCTCTTCTTCGCTCCACTTGCCTCCGGTCTGTAAAGACCCACATCTGGCTCCCCAGCCTTTCCGACTGGCATCCGACTCTATTATCAAGTCCGGTTTGTCTCATCTATTAGCTCTTCCTCCGAGCCGAGGTCTTCTCCAATATTATCCTCCCCTGGAGTGGGGGTCGTGAGGTTCGGCACTGCCTGCTTTAGTAGATACGCTTCTTTGAGCTTAGCAAAAGCGTCAGGCACCTCCGAGGCCTTTTCTATCGCCTCCTCATATGAGCCCCGGGGGTCGTCAGAGGATTTCCTCTTTAGGGCTAGTTTTCTCCCCTTATGCCCCTCATTCAAGGGTTCTGTGGGCGTGCGCTTATCCCCTTTGGTGCTGGACTTTGGCTGCGAGAGTATAGTCTCTAAGGTCTCCAGCCTTTCTTGTAGGGGTCTCACCCCTTCTGCCACTGCATCCATGAGAGAGCTACCCAGCACTTGCTTGAAGCTGGCAGCGAGGTCCAGGGATTGCTCCTCCTCACTCCACTCAAAGTCTGACATATTCCTCTGTGCTGTGTGCCTAAAATACCTGGAACAGGTGTCTTAGCACGCCCACCACTCTCTTATGATGTTTTTTTTTTTTTTTTTTTTTTTTGTATGTGGCTGCACCTTTGTCCTTTTTTAGCCTTCCGGCCTCCAATCAATCGTCTACTGCTTCACGGCAGTGTAGGGCTCCTGGCCTCGAATCGCCCAGCTCCTGTGGCTAGAGGGCTAGGAGCAGTGCTGAGGTTAGTGTCTCAGCTGATCGTGCTGTGCGTGATCGAACGATCGCTAAATTCGCTCCCAACTAGTTGGGGTCGAGAAACTCTGCGTCTACGAACGCTGGCGAAAGATAATTTTTTCCTTCGCCGCTTCGCTGTGACGCTACGCGACTTCGCGCGTGTAGGCTCCGCCCACCCGCGGGTGGGGGCTATGTTGTTGGAGCGAGATGCTCCGCGCTTCGCGCGCTAGCTCCGCCCACCCGCGGGTGGGGGCTATGTCGAAGAGGCGATCCGCCCCGCGCTTCGAGCGCAAGCTCCGGCCTCCAGTGGGAGGCTATGCGCGACCTGTCTCCGGTCGCTCGTGAGGCTGACTGAACCCCTGGAGTGCCGGGTATACGGCACGGGGCCGTCAGCCTCACGGCCGTCCCTATCGGTCAAGGGAATTTCCCTGGGGCTCCGCCGAGGCCCCCGTGCGAGCGTTCCTGTGGTAGGGGAAAATTACTACGCTTAGCGCGCGCGCGCGTAGCATGACATATCACTCATTATTATTATTATTTATTTTTTTTTTTTTTCGGTAAAGACTTCCGCCAAACCAATTCTCTCACGTTCCCCTTGCCAGACACACTCTTTAAACATATGTTCTATCATTAATCCCCATTTCCCCTCTTCAGTCAGCCAATTTCTACTACAGGCATTGGGAGAGGAAAGAAATAGTACTTATCTGCTTGAAGAGCAGTAAAAGAAGAGGAGGAGCCCAGGCACAGGAAGTGGATTGTGACTGGTGGAGGGAGCATGGACTACAGAGGTTCATGGATTGTGTAGTTTTTGGAAAAAAGAAAAGTTGCTACTTTAAGACATTTTTTCATGATTTGTTATATATGTTGGTTGAACTGCTGAAGGGTAGAAATAAAAGAAGATGAAGCATAATGCTCGCCTCCAGTCTTGTCATAGAATAACTGACTCTGTTTAGAGCCTGAATAATTATTACTGCCTATTGAGAACATTGCTTAAAATAAGAGAGAAAAATGATAAATAGCAAAGGAGCCAATGGGCAGCCCCGCCTAACGCCCTTGTTGCTACCAAGCTCCATGGCCGCCCCTTGACATCCCTGACAGCGAACAGAGGCAGCAGTGTAAGAATAAAGGCAAATTATTAGCTACAGAAGGGCTACAGGGACCCCCAGTTTATAGAGTGTAATCCACAGCAGAGCCTGATCCAGAGAATCAAAGACCTTTACCAAATCCAAGAATGCAGTGTAAACACGGACCGTTTAATTGAAACATAATTGTTTCCATTTCTGTTATGAGAACAAAGCAATGATCAACCGTCCTAAAACCTTGCCTGAATCCAGTTTGATAGATAGGTAGGATGTCATTGTCCTCTTCCCACTCCTCTAGTCTTGCAGCCAAACAACAGGCGCAAATCTTAGAGGCACTATCCAGCAATGATCTAGGATGATTGCAATGTGGATCATCATACGCCCCCTTCTTAAAAATAGTTATAATTATGCTTTTGTTCCATGAAAGCGGGTGAACATGAGTCTGGGCATTTGTATTGAATAATAACAGATTTGTGGCCGACCACCCCAGGCACCATTTGTATATATCCAACCTTATGCGATCTCGGCCAGGAGCTTTACCAACTTTACTACCATTAACTGCCCTTGTTACCTCCTGTAATGTAAAGACAGCTCTCCTAGGGGAAAACCTTGATTCCATTCACGCAAAGGTTCCTGTGCATCTACATTAAACAAACTCTGCTTATAATGGGATAACCACTCCGTTAGCGAGGTCAGGCTACCTTCAACACTTTCCCTATTTTTAAATCCTTGACCCACAAGGTTCCAGAAACCTTTCACATTATTTCCTCTGATCATCGTGTCCAACAGGTCCCTGTGCAACTCAATACTCTTTTTTTCTTTTCCTTTAATAGTTTTTAATATAGTTGCTTTAAATTGTGCAAATGAACTGCAGGTGTACTCTTACTTTTAGTAATAACACATAGTTTGTGTTTAGCCATGAAACATTCCCCATCAAACAAGGGAGCATCTTGATGCATTTTTTGCAATCTGACTAGAGTCATAGCTGCCCCCTATGCAATACACAGTGGAAATTAATAAGCTGAAATGGTTACAGTAGACTCACTTGCCAGAGCCTGGATAAGTGAACCCCAACTGCAAACGTCTACCCCCTCCAGGGGAACGGCTAACTTGTCCTAAGACAATTTCATGGAGCAAAACTGTTTAGGATACTATGGTGGAGTTTAATAACTCCAATTGCCACATGAAAAGTATATGGTTATGATCACTTTGCGGTCTCTCATACATGTCAAAGTCACTCACCAGCAGGTACAAAAAGCAGACAATCAAGAAACATCCAGCTACGATGATAGTATAATTATTGTGGGGGATTTTAATGCCAAATTGGGTAGGACTTTGGAAATGGATAGCGATCGGAAAATCTTGGAAGCAGCGTGCAGTAGCCCAAAGAGGAATTAGGGCTTGCTGCAGGGGATTCTCACGGGTGCATGCTAAATTCTTTTCTGCAACACTTGTCCCTTGTTGAATTGAATGGTTGGTGTGCTGGGGATTAACCTTCCAAGGTAAGGTTTAAATCTGGTTTTAGAGCATTGTGAGAAACCTGTGGGTATTCTTCCATGTTCTCCCCCAAGATCTTCCATTCATGTGGCAAGGGAAGGGCCATCACTATTGGATCCCGACCCTGGGGGTGGACAAGGAAAGGATGAACACCTGAGTGGACGGTCACTGGGTTTTGGGAGGAGACTACCCAAAGGCGAGACGTGGTATTCCCCCTTTACCAATTACACACTAACCCACTGTCCCTCTTCTTTAATGGGATATTTCCAAGCACACCCTATCTCCCCCTCCCCATTTCCAATGAGTACTGGGACAAAGAAGAGGTGATCGGGCGCAATTAGGGTTACCCATAGAAACAACATAGGGCTACATAGTGAGGCCTACCATGTGACACCAGTAGACTGTCCCACTGATAGTCAGGCATGGTCAGGCTATCAACCCAAACCATTTATACCTACCTCCACTTGACAATCACTTCAGGTATAAAATGAGTGATTCTGCCAAGAAGTACGAGCGAGCCGGGATTGCTGGTTAGAACGTGAAGGCAGTATTAGGAGAATCCTTGGAGGACCAGAGGAGAACGGGATGCTGCAATGCTGGGCCAGTATACCAGAGGGGTTGCAGTGTGGCGAAGAAGACGTGGCTCCTTGAAGTCAGAGGAAGGCGAGGTGTTGCTTGTTTTTCTGTGTCCAGGCCAGTGCTCATTCCCCGGGGATGTGTGTCTGAGGGGCAGGTGGTGAGACCCTGACCTCACGGTCAGTATCCCAGGGAGCTGCTCACCGGCGCTGTGCTGTCTAGGTGAGTGTCACTTTGCGAAAGAGAGGAACACAGGCATGAGGATGGCTGGAGCAGAAACAGCGGCTTGAAAGAAGAAAGTAAAGTGGTAAGCGAAAAGGAAAAGAAAGAAAAGAAAAGCAGAGTGTGTAAGGGACGCAAAGCGAAAGAAAGTAAAGTGAGGGTGAAAGCAACCTGAAGCAGGAAAGGGGGTGCAAGCGACCCAACGGAGTGAAAACGAGTGAAAGAAAGTAAAGAGAGGGCACATGCGACCCGACAGATTAAATACGAATTAAGAAAGCAAATAGAGGGTGCGAGCGACCCAAAAGAGAAAAGAAGGGTGGGAGCGACCCGATAGATTGGAAAAGTGAAATACAAAGTGAGAGAAAGTAAAGAAAGGGTGTGAGCGACACGAAAGCAGGAAAAGGGTATGAAAGACTGCAAGGTTGGAAAAGCAAGGTGCAAGAGGAACAATACAAAGAAAGGAAGGTGCAAGGCTGCACGACTAAAGAACAGAAAGTGCCAGCGGCACGAGAAAGTCAAAAAGAGTGCAAGAGGCACTGTAAAGAAGAGAAGGGTGTAGGTTTGCACCAGTGAAGGAAAGCAAGGTAAAAGAGAAACAAATCCTGAGTGGAACAGAGCACAAGAGGAAAAGGTGCTAAAAGGAAGAAACGGAGTACAAAGAGAGGGGTCAGAAGTCAAAATGGTCACGCAGGGAGGAGCCAAAGCCCAGCATTTTCAAAAGTCTCTGACACTACCCTATGGAAAATAACAGTGTGTTAAAGTGGTGAATCTTGAAAAAGTGAACTTTTGTGTGAGACCAAACGGGCCTAGCCTTGGGGAAGGGAACCCTAAAAGGCCCACTAAAGACATTGCTGAACTTCATGAAGACAGGCCTAGAGTTGGGTAAGGGAACCCCGAGAGACCCAGAGACCTTGTGAACTTTGTTGACTTAAGGAAAGAGCCCTATGTGGAAAGTTCCAAGGCCAACCCTTTTGAGTTGAAATATTTTTGACCTGGCAGAACCACGCCTCTGGGTAAGACTACCTGATGTTAAAACATAATTACATAATACCACCTTGTTATGAAGATTGACCTAAGCCCATTCGCATTACACGGAAAACCGCGTTCGCAATGTTCCGACTTTTGATCGATGTCGCCGTCATTTTAAGAATCGTTCGGCATTTTTATTTCAACTCTTGTTTTATGTAATAAAATGGTGGACTGTGTTTTCAACTTGCAGCTGAGCCGAACAACCTTTGAGTTCTGTTAATGTTTAGGCTGATCGAGAGCAGACTGTTTGACCAATGTAAAGACACCTTGTAACTCGAATAAACTGTCATCCAAGTGTTCTCTGCTCTCACAAGCCTCATCCTCGTATAAACAATGAGACAATGGAAAACAAACTCAGATTGTGTGTTCTGGCTGAACTGCATTGTAGTGATTCTTGGAACAAAGCTCACCATGGATCAGAGAACCAACAGCATCATTGTGACTTCATGGACATGCAAACCTGTGTAATTCCTTGTATAATATTGTAATATTTGTCATATGAACTGGGCACGAATTCTAGCCAGTAACTTATTAGCTTGGAGAGAGGCTGGACAATGTTTCAAAAATGAAATAAATATGTCTGTGTTTAGATGTCCAGCACTCTCACCCCTCACTGTGTCTGCTGGTACACAATGTGAGGTGTTGGGAGCCAGATAGCTATCTGTTTTGCTTTGATACTGTACAGTAATAAAAGATATGGCGTATTTCATTTGTGGTGCTAAGACTCAATATTTCTTTGGTCTTTCACTGGTCTTTCACTGAAACCAGTTGTGGTTTACATTTCCTTTTTAACCACCAAGCAGTTGTGAGTACAAGAGAGAACAAGTAGATATACCAAGCCAAGAGGGGTATATGCTACATGGCTGTAAAGAGGAACTATAACATATGAGAAAGCTCAGGAAGAGAAAGCCCTGGTAAGCATACACCAGGCAGTTGTGAGTACAAGAGAAATACTGGTAGGAGAGTATATCAGAAAACTGCAAATATATAACAATTCCTGTGAGGGAGTATACCAGGCAGCTGTGAGTGCAAGAGGGATCCTGGCAGGAGAGTAAACCAGGAAGTTGCAAGAATATGAGAAGTCCTGGCAGGGGAGTACACCAGACGATTGAAAGTGCATGAAGAGTCCTCGCAGGGCAGTATACCACGCACATTGCAAACCTATGAGAAAGAACAAGACAAGGCAGCATTTGTTGAAAAAATAAGGAACTTTTGTTGAGAAGGACTTCTAAGGTTAAACAGCTTTTATACATAACAGGATTGTTGTGGGCCAAGAAAGACACACAGAAATGTTAGTCCAAGAGACATTGTTACACCATTGCAGAATCCAGGGGAAGAGAAGCCCCCCTGTGGAGCCAGCCTCTTTTCATCTTGGAGAACATTTACTATGGAGTTGCGCTATTTTTGTTTATGAACACGTTTTTCAAGCATCAAGTTAAAGACACTTCCCTTTCGACTTCATTATTTTTATTTGTAGTATGAGGGTCAGAATAGAATGTTTGGACACAAGGATGACTTTTGATTTCTGACATCCTGACACAGGCAGTTCCTTAGTTTTTGGTTATAGGTAGGCAACTCCCCTTAGTGCAGGGACAGAGAGGCATTTGTTCCCAATAAAAGTCTTTAACCAAAAACAGGACAACTTTGTGCCCGGCTTTCATTTCTGATCCCTCGCTTATGGTGTCAGAGTGGGATGCTAGCCAGCTGACACAAACTGGGAGCCCATCAAAAATGTTCTCTATACCCCTATCGCAAGATACCCTAAATGCAGCTTACCATCCAGAAATTAGAAGAAGGGGAGGATTTCATAATTGATATATACCCTCATGAGACCATCTGTAGTGTTAAACAAACAGATCCTGACAAAATGTGCCTTTACCATTACCCACCAGAAACTCACCTTTCGCTGTCGTCCATTATTAGACACTTTTAATTTGGTAGACTATGATATTAAACCAAATGATACATTGAGTCTGATCAGTAAGGCAGAAATAAATCTACGTCCGATACCCCCCAACTCGGTATCACTCCTAGTGTTATGAGGCACACTCAAGCTATTACTGAGAGGGAAGACCCAACAGACTCCATTTCCCTGTTGGATATATAAGAATCAATAGAAATAGAACAATCTCCATAGATAGAGGAAGAGCTATTTTTCTTCCTAGACAAACCAGCAGAAGATCTAGGTCAAGATTCTGATCTGTTCAAGATCGAACATGCCATTAATTTGTTTGACAAGGCAGAACCCCAGCAGATCATGGCTACTATAGAGAACTTGTTGGCTCAGCTACTTTCCCAAAAATAGACTTTATTTGGACTATTTGGTGTCTTGTGCCTGCCAGTTCCCCTAATGTTATATCACACAATGTTCCATCAGGTTGCCACTTCAAATTACTTATAAAATACCTAGGTAGCGCTGGTAAGCTGCGTATCTAGGGTGCGGGGATAGGTTAAGAGCTGGCCCTATCGCTTTTTTTTTTAGTCACAACTACTAAAAAACACACATCTTGGAAATTAGATTGTGTGTCATGTGCTTCACAAATGAAATTTACAACAACACTTTGACCATGAACTTGAAGTGGACCAAAGAGGAAAAAAAAAATTAGACAAATGTCGAACCAGTACAAAACAGCAAGTAACAAACAGGCAAGCTGTTCAAAGCACCAAAACTTGGAAGTGCATTTCATCCCACTATTAACAACTCATACACAGATAAGAGGAAAGAACAAAAACCTGGACATTATTCATCTCCACACGTATAACACCGAATTGGTAGCAAGAAGAAGACTGCTACGACAACTAAAGCGTGTGGTAAAAAAATCAGCCACATAGGATAATAAAGCAAGGTGGAAACATGCACAAACTGAGTATAAGAATTGGCTAATGCATCACTGACAAAAAATATATCAGCAAGATTCGGAAACAATGCTACGAGCAATTTGTGGCAGGAAAACGAAAGAATTCTGGTCTTTGATAAAAGGAACCATCACGACCAGTAATGAACAATTGCCAAACAATATGGGGGAAACCCAGTGGGTGGCTCATTTCAGTCACTTGTACAAATCACCAATTACTGAAAAACAGCTTCCAGAGCCATCACAGATTTCTTAATCAGCGAAGCCAACAAATTGGAATATTCCCTGTGACGAGGAGACGCTTCTGTCAAAAATTTTGAAACTAAATAATTCCAGAGCTTCCGGCCCAGATGGGATATCTAACCTCGATTCAAAACAACATCCAGAGACATGGGCATGCCTCATTGGCAAAATCTTTAAGAACTGTAATCATGGTCAAGAAATTCCACCATCCTGGAGAAAAGCAACCATTGTCCCCATCTTTAAAAGGGGAGCTAAAGATGATCCTTGCCAGTATCATCCCATAGCACTGCTTGACGTCATTGGTAACGTTTTCAGCACTCTTGCCCTGGAAGCATTTCCAACCTGGCTCAAAGACGCTGATTGTATAGACCCAATCCAGGCTGGCTTCATAAAGAACGCAGGAACCACGACAAACCTGCTTTTGTTAAGTACCATCAAGGGTAAGGTCCTGCAGGGTGGTCCCGCGGTATACATCGCATTCCTTGACCTGGTCCAGGCATTCGACCAGGTCAACAGAGACTGCCTCTGGCATAAACTGAAAAATAAGAACTGCCGGGACTCAGTGCTGGGCCCGATTAGAGCCCTATATCAAGAAACAACCATGAGGGTCAGACTCAGTCAAGATGGCTTCCTGAGGGCTTCCGATACCTGGGAATCTGGATATCCGAGTACCTGACGGGGTATATAAAACACAATCTCCAACCGATTACGAACCGGTTTCTTAACGATGTTCAACATTGGAAACTCCTCCCCCTGACTCTCATGGGGTAGAAACCAACCACGCAACGCGGTAATCACGCTCCAGAGGTCGATATGGGAAGGGGGGATAGGAGTGCCCCGCCTCCAAACCTAATATTGGGCTTCACAATTAGCAGTGGTTAACGACCTACTCCATGGGGACCGGGATCTGCCCCACATACGGGCCGAGATAGCCACCATTCACAACGTAGACCCACTTAGTCTCCTATATCAGCCCCCTCCGAGATCCTCTCAACACACAACCACCACTCACATCATTACAGTTTGGAAACAGGCACATACATTTGTAGGATGGAAAAACTAAATTACTACCGCACAATCCCTATGGCAAAACAGCAACCTGACCGAAATAGAGAACTTTGAGCCATGGCCCAAATGGGTAAGGGCGGGAATCCTGAAAGTGGGGGATATTCTTACAGGCGGGAACTGGCCACATTTGACACTCTGGGATCCCAATTCCAAAACCCAAGTACAGAGCGATATCACTATATGCGATTGACCCACGCCCTGAAAACCCATATACCAGCATACACTATTGTACCAGAGTACACTCCTATAGAACGCAACATGCTGCCCGCATATATCCCTATCAAATGCACTTCCATCCTATACAATGCTATATCATCCTTTGCAACCCCCGAATTGAACAGTCTAAAGGCAAAATGGGAAGTAGATGTGGGGGAAATAGATCCAGAGGACTGGATACAAGTGCTCATGAATCCCTGTGAGATCGCTATCTCCTCCACGCTCCGCCTGCTACAGCTGAAAATACTCCACCGAGTACATTATCCCAGGACACGCTTGCACGGCTGGAAACGAGCCCCAAATCCAAACTGTCTTCGATGTGGAGTGGAAATAGGTACCTTCATACACATTCTATGGACATGCCCCCGGATACATGCTTTTGGACTGCATGCTGCAACGAGCTCACTAGAGTCCTGACCCGGACCATACCACTGGACCCAAGGGCTTTACGCCTAGGTATACCCATCAAAATAGATGTTAATAAATGTGAGAAACTGCTTCTACACACAGCAGTGGGGCTGATCAAACGCAACATAGCTCAGAAATGGGGAGCTCCAGAACCCCCGACGCAGGACCAATGGATGACAGACATGGACACATGCGCCATGATAGAGCGCAGGATCTACAATGCAAGGGGCTGCCCCCACAAAGCCTCGAAAATATGGGAAAGATGGGAAGAGGGAGTGATTTAGGACTCTCTGCCACATGTGATGCGAGCACGAACAATACATATAAGTACTCATGTAAAGGCTCTCTGGAGATGGACAACATGTGTAATACCTTTTGATAAGTGAATGAACATGATAGTACCTATGTCGATTTTATTTTGTTGTTTGTTGTCTTAAAACAATAAAAAATGTGTTATTAAAAAAAAGATGGCTTCCTGTCTAAAGAAATTAGCACAGCCAGAGATGTTAAACAGGGATGCCCTCTGGCCACTACATTGTATAATGCATATATAGCGGATTATGCAGACACAGAAGCCGAAGTAAGAAGCTTTCCACCGACAATAGGGGGAACTAAGGTCCCTAGACTCTTATAGGCTGATGACATAATTTTGATGGATTTAACACCAGTAGGTGAGCCGAACTTAATCGGTACACAACCTTAACATTCCCCAAGGTGATGTATTCCAACTCTTCTATGATGTTGTCAGAAAGATTCTATGCAAACGACCTGTTAACCCACCCAGTGGTCTATTGCTTCAAAAACAAGGTCAAAACTGGCCTACCGGTTTCAGTGGTATATTCAATTTGACCACTTTCTTCAGGGCCACAGCACTGTCTTGCGTGCTGTCAAAATCATTTGAGCGAGAATTTCTCACATGGCTTCATACCCCAACCGTGCTGTTTCTGTACCAGACTCCAATGTCACTGTTGGATCAGGTGACTGTTTGTGTTCTGCTGAGATGCAATTTCTTTAGCATTCCTGTTCACCCTCATATCTGGGTACGAGTGGAGGTTAAGAGGCTACTGCATCCACTGCGAAGAACGATTCATTCAGGTTTTTCAGCTACTTTCCCATCAAATACAGGCTGAAGAAAGGTTTCAGGCTGGAATAGATATAATTGCTACTTTGCATCAAAGGCCGATATTACCACATGTAATTTTGAAGCCATATAAGGATGGGGACGGTCTGGGGAATTATTTTCTCAACTTTGAAAGAATAGCCCATCAGCCTCATTGGAAAGACGAGCAGAAAACTTATTTGGCCCTCTTGCTAAAAGCAGAATTGCAAAACTCCTATCAGCTTCTAAATCTGTTGAGGACAATGGGGCTCATTCTGAGCCTGCTAGTACGGAAACAACGGTGCCAGTAAGCTTACCAGCACCGTTGTTTCCGGACCGGCATACTACAGGTCTGCCTGCCAGAGCCATCGTTCCTGACAGGTCTGACCCTGCCGGGCACAGCGGCCACGGTACGCAGACCATCACAGAAGCACTGGCACCATTAGCAACGGTGCCGGTGCTTCCGTGGTCCCCATCCTATGCGACTCTATGGGAATGTGGACTTACAATTTATCGGTTCCAGACTTTCCGGGCCGCCGGGGTTGTAATCCCCCAGTGGCACCATGAAGTCAAGCGCCGGTAAATATTTACGGGTCTGGCGGCAACCCACCGGTATCATTGGCAAGGTTACCGCCAGCCTATAAGGAGCCCCAATGTCTTTTGATGAGATAAAACAGGGGTTAATATAGAAAGTGGGACAGGCAGATAATTTGTATAAACAAAAACCTATTAGTGTTAGAATACATTCCGATGAAACCCCGGTAGAACTAAAAGCCAGAGTACAAAACACCTTAACTCTGTGGTTAGGAAATAAAACCTTACCAGAGGTGCTGAAAACACTCACCATAGAAGAGTTTGTCAACTCAGTACCACAATATCTACAAAAAGCAGTTCTTCAACTGAAAAGACCCAATCTGATGTTGGCTATAGAAACAGCGCAGAATCATCCAGAAGCCAATAGACAGTTAAAAACCTACATAAAGGTGAAGAACCCATAAGAGAACCGAGAGGACTTTCCCATCCCCATTACCTAATGAAGATAGAAATCATGACACTTCCTATAAACCCCTGTTGACAGATCTAACAAAGGGAGAAAGAAAGTCAATGGTAACCAGAGAAAGGGGAGAGGTGAAACTGGAAGAAGGACGAACCCCAAGACCCACATCCATTGTCTGTTTCTCATGCAGGCAATCAGGACATCTGGCCGACAGTGTCCTTCTAATAAGAAAGAAGAGCTCATGGAGATTGGTTATAGAGTGGGAAAAGATTGGAAAATGACTTCCCCGAAGAAGATATTGAGGCGGCTAGTAATTATTTTCGTACACGCACACCATTTAAGACTCATGACTCAGCTATAGTAAACAGAATCCCGGCTAGAGCCCTAATTCATTCGGGGAGTAAGCAGACAGCAATCAAATCTAATCTAATATCAGCCAGAGATCTTAAAAAGGGATCACCAATAAAAATAACCTGTCCCCATGGAAATGAAGAAATATATCAAAAGAATGCAGTTACCATTCAGGTTCAGGGGAATCCCCTGAGATAAATGCTGCTGTTCCAGGGTTACCTGAGGAAACAATAACTGGCACAGACTTTCTGGGAAACAGAATGTTGGTCTTAAACAATTAGATTAGTGCTGCAGCTTTGAAGGATGTATTTCATAAGAACAGGGCCTTTTATCAGGCACTGCCAAGCGGTCAAGCTAGGTTTGGAGCAATAGTGCCCCGGGTGAAAAGTAGCCAACTATTTGAACTGCAGGTGTTTTTGTTAACTAGTGCAAACAAATTTGAGAAATGAATTCCCAAGAGCGGTGCCTCCACTGTGTTTTTTTTATAAGCATCTGGTTCCTAAGAGAGATAGACTAGGGACCTTGGTAGGGGTGCAGAATATTCTCGGGCGGGAGTCGCAAGAGGTGATGCCAAACAGCACAGCTGCAAGGTCAAATGAGCCATTCGGGTGTGCCAAATGGTCTGGTCTCATGAAGAAGCCATTGTATCACTGGACGGGTTTGACTTCATTGTTCACACTAGCTCCCTAATTGGGTCGTCTCTGGAATATGCACATCAAGAGTTATCCAAAATTGTCTTGACGAATAAGAAGAGTACATTATTGTCACAATTCACCTGAGTAGAATGAACCAATCATTATAGTGTATTTCCTGATGGCATAATTAGGTTAACTCGTACAGGGTTGTACCTAGATATGCACAACCAATAGGGAAATTAACTTTAAGGGATGTTTAGAGTCTTGTATTTGTGTAAGCCAATGGAAAATGTGGGGAAATGGTATATATGATATATTTTGCTTATTTTGATGTGCAGTTTTTCGCTATGAAAGATGCCACTTCAGACAGGCGGGTTGTGCGTGGTTTCAGTTTTCAGTTCTACGGGACTGACTGACACTTCCGGACGTATCTGCATGTAATAAACCGTTGTTTTTTCTTGCAACCGGTGCACTCATTATTGACCCTTACGGTTTGATTTTTGATTTGATCGGTTTTTGGGTCTGCCCTACACCAGAGCCAGCTATGAGCTAGAAAAGAGCCCGACACCCTCCTCCCCCGCTGGGTCTCACTGCAAGAACATAAGACAGTTTCACCTGTGCTCAGCAGCAATATGGCAGAAGCAGCACAGAGCATGGAGTGTCCAGCAACATGCAGTCAGCACCTGTGACCTACTCTGCTCGGATAACATAGAATAAAAGACGGCAACCAGCACGTTTTTCCCAATGTCAAGCCGCATTGCAGTCATACTGCTACTGACGGTCGAGAGTCGGCAACCCTGGCCACAGGCAGCGGCATGTTGTGTTTTGCAATAGAAAAATAAAGGAACCTTTTCTTTGGGTGCCGCCTTACATAAACAGGACTGTGCAGCTTCTCAAATTTAAGAAACAAGAAAAATAAAGTGGCTTTTTAAGGGGCATCCTGCATAAATAAAGGGCAATCCTTGCTAACAGAATGGACTTACTTTTCAAATATTTTAGCACTACATAGAATCAGAACTGAATAAACACCATGCACCCAAACCTATTTTGCAAATTGCTGTATAGAAATACATGTGCAGAAAGCATCTTCTAAATAGCAAATTGAAAATCATACGCCCCTTTCACTCTAATTAAAAAGGAATGGGTTAACTAATAAAGAACAGCAAATAATACAGCGCATCCATGTTCCTATGGCTGGTAGGATAGTTGAGGGGCAATGCACTCATCTTGGAAACAAAACTACGCCAAGCAGCACAAGTTTGATACCCAGTCCAGCAGTCCAGCGTGCTTACAGGCTGAAGTCCTGCTTGGAACGTGATAGATGAAACCAATTTAATTTTTTTTTTCAATAAAGGCAAGGGTTCAGCACAAGTTTAAATTGTACACAGTTGCTCTGAGCAAATCTGAATTATCCTCACGCCAAATGACAAGATAAAAGGGCAAACAAACTATAATTTATATTCAATAGCAACTAAAGGGGGGCTCAATATCAGCAGAAAAGTATTAGTGTAGATATACAATAACATGTTGTACATGTGGGCTGGATTGGGTGGTAATAGCCTGGTTCCAAGTTAAAGGCTCGATATTTACTTGGGCCTTAACGATGGACCCCGGTGCCATTACCACCCAATCCAGCCCTCTGGTGAGGGTGTTGGTAGCAATCAATTTGTTTGAATGACCTGGATGCGGCCTCGCGGGGTCTGGTTCATTCAAACAAATACTGACCTAACGTGGCCCTGTGGATGGAGATGCTCCATGCAGAGCCCCTTCTTCCATTTGCGGCCAGGGATGGGGGCGTGGCCGCGGCGGTGGCGCCGCCGTAGAGGACTCAGGTAACATGGGTAGGGAAGGGTGGGGGGAGGGAGTGGAGATCGGATGGAAGGGTGTGTGGGGGCAAGATGGTGCGGTGGCCACTTGCAGTTCCCAGCTTGTCTGAACACAGGCTTGGATTGTGGGATTCAGCCCGTGATCCAAGCAAGCAGATTGCATGCTTTAAGGAATATGTCATTTCAACCCTCATGCAAAATAAATGCTAAATCATGTTTATGGGATTTACAGAGGTAAAATTGCAAGGTACAATTTAGGCCAAAATGCACATAGCACACCATTTAGCAATCACCAATAGACAATAGAGAAAGCAAAAATGCAAATTTTCAGAGTTTTACCTGAGTTATGATCAATCGTACGCATATTGTCATGGTGCCAGTCACGGTTATGGGGTACCCTGCACAGGGTCCCTTTGAGATGCAGGCCTGCTTGAGGGGGATGCAATGCACTGTTTGAAGGGTGCATGTATTCGGGCCCTGTGGAGCATGTAAAGGTAGCTGTTCTGCCTTCGCCCATGACACGCGGCCTTTTTAGTAAGTTATTTTTAGGTTAAATATTCGAGTTGCCGCACAGAAGATCTTCGATAGTTGTGCCAGGCTGGGAGCTCAGAAATTAGGCGGCCATCTGCAACAGTGCTTGAGCACGTCCCGTTCTATCATGTTGAATGGCGAGGCTTACAGGCATATCAGCAAAATAAATCAGTTCTTTGGTGTGATGTGGTCGTTCCTGGACCTCCTCTCACTTGTGCGCGTACGCCGCCCTCTCACTCTTGCATACCAATGATAGAGAGTCGGAGCACAGAGCTGGGGTACAACACGTCTTTATTGATCCGACCCCGGCTTCTCACTGCCTCTTGGGCGGTAACCCCGCCCCTCAACATACGCGGGTCTCAGCCCGCAGACCAAACATAAACAGAGGACTGTCGTCCTTGGATTTAGGAAGTGAGGACATCACATCCTCCCGTCACTAAACCTTAAATCCAAACTCAGTTCATTTCCTCGATGAGGCGGTGAGGCTTTTTCTTCGTCCTTGTTGGTCGTCCTTCTCTTCTTGTCGAAAAGTCTGTCCCCGTCCTAGCATGCACCTCTCCGTCGGAGTCTTCTCTGTCTCCTTCATATGGAGCATCCCATGGAGTGGGCTCGTCACTCATGTTTGTATCACCTAAGTCTGGGGCTCTCGACACCTTTCTGAAGTAGGATGAGTTTCTTGTTATGGTCTTGCGATCTCCTTCCGCGGTGATGAGTGATCCTTTCTTGCGGATGATGAGGAGAGGCTCCTCACTGAATGGGGCTACGTTTTTCCGAGGCTGAGGCTGGCGGACTATCACCATGTCTCCTGGCACCAAGTCACTTGTCTTGGCGTGCCGTTTTGTGTCCGCGGCCCTTTTCATTGTTTCCTTCATGCGTGCATCCTTCTCCCTCATTTCTGCGTCCCTTGCATAGTGATCTTTCTCAATGGCCGCATGAGGTATTCGTGTTCTTATTGTTCTCCCGAACATCACTTCTGAAGGTGCTTTTCCCGTGGTGCTGTGTGGCGTATTCCTGTAATCTCGCATGAGTTGGTATAGTAGTTTCTCGACAGGCTCTCCCGTGATGCGAGCAATTTGCGTGGTGCGTTTGATGTTGCTCATGAACCGCTCAACGGTATGGCTTGTGGCCATAGAGGTGTTACTTTTCTGTGTCTGAAACCCATGTATTCGGCGAATCTTTGGAAGTCCTGTCCTGTGAATGGAAGTCCGTTGTCAGATTTAACTACCTTGGGTACTCCGTACGTTGCGAACATCCGATCTAGGACTGGTATGGTATGGTGTGGTGTGCAGATGTAGATGGGACTATCTGTAGATCGGGGTATCTCGAGTATTCATCTACGGCTACCAGAATGTATTCTCCTCCTTCCATGGGCCCAAAGTGATCAATGGCTATCTCTTCCCATGCCCCTTCAGGTAGTGCGGTCATGCTTAGGGGTTCTGGGGAGGTGTGTGGCTTCACAAGTGCACAGGTGGGGCAATCTTGTAGTAGTTCTTCTACTGCGGTATCTAGCTGTGGGAACCATAGCTTCTGCCTCAGCATCCTTTTAGTGGACACAATGCCTCGGTGTCCTTCATGAGCGAGCTCGAGTACCTTCTGGCGCAGACTGCGCGGTATCACTAGCTTTGTTCCTTTTAGCAGCATCCCTTCGTCTGATTTTGCCAGTTCTTCTTTTACAGCTAGGAAACAGGTGAGATCCCGCTTGACGTCTTCGTTCATGGTTTCACGAATTTGCTTGGCATGCTTCCATCGCCCTGTTTCTAGGCATCGGAGGATGGTTTGTATCCCTTGATCAGTGTTTGATTCACTAATGATGTGATCCATGTCCAGTCCTTGTGGTGTGTTGCTGTGAATAACATATCTTATGTACTGGTCAGCTATAGATGGTTCTGGTCCATACGTGTCCTTCGGGTGCCTCGAGAGGAAGTCGGCAGGGTTCTGCTTTTTTCCGGGTCTATGAATGATGGAGAACTGATAGTCTTGTAGTCGGAGAGCCCATCGAGCTATGCGTGGTGGCATTTTTGCTTGAGGGTTGCCATAAATGAAGGTGAGAGCTTGGTGGTCCGTTACAACTACGAAAGGTTTCCCGTATAGGAACAAATGGAAATGTTCACAGGCCCATACTACGGCCAGACCTTCTTTCTCCGCCTGGGAGTAGGCTTGCTCTGTCTTGGAGAGGCTTCGACTGGCATAGGATATGATGTGTTTTTTGTTTTCTTCTCGGTCGTCGAGTTGTGTCAGGATGGCGCCTAGGCCTACGGGGCTGGCGTCGACAACGAGTTCTGTCGTTCTCTTGGGGTCGAAGTATGCCATATTCCGGGCGTCAGATATGCGATCTTTGATCGCTTGGAATGCTTCTTGGCACTGGGGGGACCATGTGAAGTCAGTGTTGAGTTTGGTGAGTGCTCGGAGGGGTTCACTGATGGATGCGAAATCTCGTATGTATCTGGTGCAGTAACTCGCAAGGCCTAAAAAAGACCTGAGGTCTGAAGTGGTGGTGGGTGGCGGGGCTTCTCGGAGTGCGCTCACTTTCTCTGGGTCGGGTGTCATTCCCTTCTCAGAGAATATGTGTCCAAAGAAACGGAGTGTTTTCTTGCGAAATTCACATTTGTCTTTATTTAGTGTGAGTCGTGCCTCTTCCAGGGCCATGCACACTCTCATCAGTGTATCGTCATGTTGCTCTTGAGTTTGACCGAACACCAGGATGTCGTCGCTGTAGTTTAGGCAGTTGGGTATATGTTTGATGATATTGTGAATTTCTGCTTGAAAGATTTCAGCAGCGGAAGACACACCGAAACTTAGCCGCTTGTAGCGGAAGAGTCCTAGGTGGGTGGCGAAAGTTGTTATATATCGGGAGCTTCTGCAGAGTTCCAGCTGATGGTACCCTTTGTTAAGATCCAGTTTAGAAAATACGGTTGCCCCGTTTAGCAGATGTACCATGTCCGTTATCCTAGGGGCTTGATGGCGTTCCCTTAGTATGGCCTCATTCGGCCTTCTCATGTCCACACATATTCGGATGTCTTGAGAGTCCTTTTTGGGTACGGGTACAATTGGGGAGACCCATGGTGTGGGTCCTTCTGCCGGCTCAATGATGTCTGCCTCCAGTAATTTTGTTAGTTCCTCTTCCACTTGTTTTTGAATGTTTATGGGTATTCCTCGATAGTGTTGGGCTATGGGTGGGACCTTGGCGTCAATGTGTAGTTCTATTTGCCTGTCCTTCAGCTTCCCGAGGCCTTTGAATAGGGATGGGAACACTTGTTCTATGCTTGCTGTGGGGTCTAGGTGTTTGGGTACCATGAGGCGGTACAGTATGTGTATCAGTCCCATTTCAATTGCTGCTTGATAACTCAGTATACAACCACTCTCCGTCGCTGCCTCTAGAACGTGCATGGGTATCTTCTTTTCATGTTCTTTATATCGGCACGAAGCCATGAAGAAACCTTTACATGCCAGCGGGGTCTTTGATCCATATGGGAAAATGAGTGTTCGAGCTGGTTGCAGGCGGGGGGCGTTTGGTATGCTCTCGTATACTTTCTCACTGATCACGTTTACGGTTGCCCCCGTGAATTAGAATTAGAAATTCTGCTGCCGTTTGATTCACTTGTATTCTGAGGATTTGGCTATGCTCTTTTGCTGTGCTGTTTCCTAGAGCATATAGGTATCCCTTCCTTCTTGGTACTTCTGGGTGTTTTCCCGATTTAGATGTTTTCTCATCCGATGAGACACTGGACACGCTGTCAGATTGTGACTGTTCGATGAGGCACCGTACATATCTTCGTGGTCTTCTTCTCGTCCTGGGGAGTGGAGTCCTGTTCTCCCTCCATTCTCTCTTGTCATGCCTCTTTTCCGCCTGGTCGTCATGATGTTTGTGGTGCCCTTATTCGTGGGTCTGGTGTGATCCTCGAAGATAGCGGTAGGATGTCATTTGATTTTGTTCTGGTTCTGGCATGGGCTTGTGGCTCCTTCCAGCCCCTCTCATCTTGCTGCGGAAGATCAGACATACGGCTTTGTAGTGGTCTTCACCACCGCACGCTGAGCAGTTTTGTCCTATTGCAGGGCACATTCCTTCATGGGGGTATTCATGTCCGCACCGGTAGCAGAACGGATCACTGTTTCTTCCAGTTTGTTGATGCCTTCATGTTTCCCATGTGTTATCTTTATGTCGTCCAGACCTTCCACTTGTGCGGCCAGGGCCGCATCTGAGCGCGCCAGTCGAAGGATTTCTTCAAGGCTGCGCGGTTGTTGCAGGAGTCGTTTGCGGAAGTCGGCACTTTCACATCCCACTATGATTTGTGACCTGAGGGCCTCCTCATTTGAGTAATTATTGAAATCACAGTGTTTCATTTTTGCACGTAGTCTCATGACGAATGCGTCTATGGTTTCACCCTTTTGTTGTTTTGTGGTATGGAATATGTGCCGTTCATAATCCACATTGGTGTGCGGTGTGAAGTATTCCGTGAACGTTGTTTTCAGTTTGACGTACGTGTCTATGTTGTTCTCGGGAATTTCGTCCAGAATGTCTCGGACATTTGGTCCTACAGCATGATTTAGAAGATTGAGTTTTTGTTCATCCTCCAGTGCACCTGCCGCCTTTAAGCATACCTCAAAGTCCCTCAGCCACCTCTTCCACCTTGATCCAAGGGTGCCAGTGTCAGTGAGGTCGAAATTTGCTGGTAGCTGTGTTAGGAGGCTGTCTGTCATTTTTTTATGGCTTGTGTTGCTTGGTGTCACTGGGATGGTTAATGAGTCTTCCTCTGAGTTACTCATGAAAATGTTTCTGTGGCTACTTGGGCTGAGCCGGGTGTAATTGTCACTCTGCAGCAAGGGCGCTGAACATTAATTCTTGGAATTGAATGAGATAGTGTGGTACTTGGAAGTGTTAGAACATGGAGTTCTCAGTGGACAGTCTTGGCGCGGTGGTGCTTGGTTGTCAGCAGAGGGGCGCTGTAATTATTGTTTTTAGCGCGGTGGCACTTGGTTGCCGCTAGGGGGCGCTGCAAAGTGGTGCCTTTGCTGCCGATGTCTGTAGGTGCGTGGTGTGGTTTGATTTTATTTTATCTATATATTTTTTTTTTCTCTTTTTCCCGTGGCAGAGGGGAAGCGGGTTCGCCCTTACCCCTTTGTGTAGGATCGTTGGAGCGGGAGGTTCTTCTTTGCCTCCTCCGCTCGTGCGCGTTGCCGTTGGCGAGAGGCCACTCCTCCACCGCCCGGTGATGATCTCGCGGGGAGCCGGCACCTGCTCCACCCGCGCGGGGAGACGTTGCTCTACCCACCGATGTCTTCTTGTGCTGCGCCGGGCCTTCACAGGCGTTGCCGTTGGCGGGAGGATGTGTCCTCCACCGCTCGGGAAGAGTGTTTATGCGGGGAGCTGACGGATGTTCCTGCTCCACCCACTCGAAACACTTGCGCCGGAGGTTGGGGAAGTGGGGAGCCGTCGCGCTCCACCCACTGTTATGGGCCCGCGTGAAATCGAGGTCCGGGCTCCCAGTGGTGACAGGGGACGCACCACGAGCAGCAGACTGATGATTGCGGGCACGGCGGGAACTTTCTTTTCTTCGTCGCCAGTGTGATGTGGTCGTTCGTGGACCTCCTCTCACTCGTGCGCGTACGCCGCCCTCTCACTCTTGCATACCAATGATAGAGAGTCGGAGCACAGAGCTGGGGTACAACACGTCTTTATTGATCCGACCCCGGCTTCTCACTGCCTCTTGGGCGGTAACCCCGCCCCTCAACATACGCGGGTCTCAGCCCGCAGACCAAACATAAACAGAGGACTGTCGTCCTTGGATTTATGAAGTGAGGACATCACACTTGGGAGCGACCTGATGCCCCTGAACGGCAAACTTGATATTGACAAAATGGAAGTCATCCTACCAAAAAATGATATTGCAGGCATCACAAGTGGCAGCAGGGAACGCGCTTGTGTGCCACAGCGCAAACCACTGAGCACACTGAGCGGTAGTCCAAGAAAGATGGTACCCAGCACTGCTACCTGTAGCACTACATTTGAGGATTTGTCACAGCAGAGCTCAGAGGGACCGAGATACCCTGCACTAATGATTCCCACTTTCACTGTAATAGAGCCAAAGATCTATACGGAAAGTTAGATTGTGACGAAATGAACTGGTGACCCCCAAATGGTGCCAGAATCTGTCACGCAGAGTTTAGATTTGGGCGTTGAAGAAGCAGTCCAACACGCAGTATGTATCTCCCCGTCAGAAATGGAGCAGGGAGTGGTGCTCTCATCTAGGAACAGCACTTTAGCATCTTTAAGCACCAGCAGAGAGGGAGAGGGTTGGCAATGCATCTCGAAAATACGTCACAGCGACATGTTTACTGTGCCTGCCTTGCTGCTCCTATTGGATCGGCCATTTCTACCAACTCTGACAAAGCTCCCAAGGGATCAATATTAGGATGTGGGTGCAGTTTAGTTCTAGCAGAGCTAGCACTACTAAAGCAGCTCCTCATAGAAGATCCAGGAAGGGGAGGTTGCTTGGAAGACTGTGCATTCAGAATGGATGGCCACATAGGGTCATTCAATCCACCTGTGGAGAAAGTTTATAGTGGTATGGTGTCCAAATTGAAACTGCCAAATACCCCCGGCAAAACTTCAATTAACATTAAAGCATTACTCGAGATGAAGCACAGGTCGCTAGTCGACCAGGGTACTCAAGGAAAACTCCAAGCCACCAGTCCGAATTCTCCAAAATTTCAAAGCAGACCATAGGTTTGCAGGCCGATTGGGACCCCAGTTCGACACACTCTGGTGGTAAACAAGATGGAGGAGCAGCTCAAGTAGACCCCAAGACACCCCTCATTGAACCCAATTACCGGAGCACTAGATTGCAGTATGGGCAACGTGGGAAATATCGAAATAAGGGAGGGTTCCATAAAGGGGGACTTCAATTTCTGCACGGAGTACCCAAAGCTAACCCTGACCATCGAGAGTCCTGGGACTCACTAACTAATAAATATACCCACTGGTTTAGAGTGGTGTATGGTTGTTCATCTCTAATCCGTGATGACATTACAAAGTGCACAAGATTACCCTGTGAAACAGTTGTGTACAGGCGCAGTATAAATGCCATATCATATCACATATGATGGGTTGTCCGTCGTTGACTCTATGTGTATTGAAATAAGGGAAAAAAGATTGCCCAATGGTATTTTGGGTATTGGAATGCGACGCAGTGAAGCAGCGAGTAGTATGATCTACTCAGAGCCTCGCCCCATCACAGCAATGCTTGCCTTAAGGGAACTGGAATTCAGTCCCCATTGCTCTCTGGCCCAAAAGCAATACCACTGGGGAAAAGATCTTGGGGTATTGTTAATGGGTGAGGAAAGCTTGCTTACTCTGTCAACTTCCAAAAAACTCCTTGGATAATGGGTTACTAACAATAGCAAAGGCCATAAGACTAAAATTATTATTTGTACTACTCTGGGAAGGTTGGATGGAAAAATGTGTTATTGCAATTGTCTATATGTTTTCTATTGGGTTTCGGATTATGTTGTACTTTGATGGATCTATGACCGAATAAAGTTATTGATGATGATGATGATATGCCTATGGAACATACATGTTCTATACTAGACAATAGTGTGGGCTTAAATCAGAGTCAGAATTCGAAATATTTGAACCTCAGGGCAACATGCTGGCACCAGCCTGTCATCCTTATGATATGCGACCTCATAATAAGAAGGACCACAATGCTGCTACAAATTACAAATCCAAAATCAAATCTCTTGTAGATAGACGTAGTGCACTCATATTCATGACCCTGAGTTCAGAGTAAAAGTTCTGAAAACCAAAGTGTTAAGAAAAAAACATGCACTCCACTTGCACATTTTATAGACATGTCAACATAAAGGGTGCTATATCTTGTGTTTATAATGTACTAAACAGTGCTATGCTACGCAAGACTACCATAGAGTTTAGAAGCATGCACATATGTAATCATGGCACTGGCTCTGAAAAGAAGGCCCATACCCTTTGCACGCCGGTTTGTTTATGGTTATAAGTAGATCTGTTAGATTCTAGAGAACTTGCTAAGTAGTGCAAAGGAATAGTAAGTTAAACAAGGGGAACGCACCATAATTTGGAATTACTCCAAGGCATACGTGAGGCCCACTGAGGAATAGTTTTCATTGACTTCATAAAAACGTGCATGTGATTATATCACATGACTGTAAACAAAATGGCGGACAGCAGAATGAAATCAATCATAACAGTAAGTAAATATATTGTTTATTTTAGCGCAAAGCACCGATTATGGAAACAGTGTATGAAGATACATAACTAAAACACAGGATGTTTACCATTGCTAATGTTTATTTTTTTTTAATTAAGCACTGACGGCAACTCGAAACCTCTCATTCGCCCCCCACACACTTCAGATAACCTGAACTAGACATTAAAACCAAAGTGCGGTGCGACATTCCAACAGGAGAATATATACACCCACAGCCACACAGAAGTAGAGCCACACAGACTGAGCATGTGGAGGCTGCTGGCATGCAATCAACAAGCACGGGTCCGAGATCAGAGTAAAACATCCAGTGTGTCTGAGATGACAGGTGTGTTCACTGGTATGCCTTCAGCTAACCAGACCTAGACATGCTTGCACTTTAACATCACTATCAGAACATTGTGCACCTTTAAAAAAGCACATGCCCAATAATTGCACACGACAACAAACTTGAATGGGATCTAACAGCAGAGATTTGAACACACAGCAGCAAATCGTGATATGGTGTGATGTTGTTAGCTGATTTACAATAGAAAGCAGTAATTAGCAGAAACTGCTTTTGAGCAGACACCACCATTTGTTGCTAAACGAGTTAAGTTTGCCAGAGTTATTTTAATGTGTGTGATTTCAATAATGAACAAGGCTCATATAAGAATACTTTACTTGAGAGAGCACACATATTTAGTGGTTTCTAGACTAAAGAAAGCCATTATCTCATGTTGCCGAATGCCATCTTTTGTCAAAAAGGGCCAGTTGCCTATTTTTCAGGATTGGATGAAATGAAGGTTTAAAGTGAATAATAATACTATGTTGATCCAAGCATTTCCTCAGGCTAGGATAGATATTTATGTATTGATACAGAAGTGATTCAAGAAATACCAGGAATTAAAACCACATGAAAATGCAAGAGCCAACAGAACAATCACGCGAATGACAGATGCAAAATCTAGGTTTAAATCTATCTAATATAACACTAGATTTCATTGAGATTGGCATGCCTAATAAAGTCAAAATACTTCTCGTTTGGAACACAGTTGTTTTTTGAGAACTTTGAAACCCTGACTAGGCATTTACTATGTGGGTGTCCTTCCAGAGTGTTGCTCCCTATCTGCTAGGAGCCCAGTCCTTGGGATTGAGATCAAAAACAGAAAAACTAATCAAAACATGCAGTGAGGTGGAATTGAATTTACTATAAGGAACTCCACATCAGTGGGTATGTGAGCTCAGAATAAATTCTTAAATTAGTGAAATGTTTTACTGATCTTATTGAGACTTGTCCTAAGTCAGTTTCATGTGTTTTCTTATTGTAGATCTACCCTTGAATTGAAAATGTCACTCAAAAGGTACTTTTAGTGCCTCAAGGAAGGGTTAATCAGAAAAATAATTGGCTTAGATGGCCGAAACTTAAAATATTAAACCATAGCGTAGTGATGATTTATCACTGTATGCAACAAACGAATGCAACGTTAGATTATTATAAATTAATGCGATCACGTGCGTCTCCCTCGGGACACGGCAAACACTGAGACACCTGGATTATTGCGTATAAGTTATCTGTGTATTTCTGTCTACTTGTGGTTGTGTAAAACGTAACTGTTCATCAATACTGTGAACATTGTTGGGTTTACATATGTAGTGATATCTGTTGGTGGAGATCTATTTTTATGTACTTCTATCTAAGTATATTGTAATATATGGCAAATCTTGTAGATTTTATAAATTACTCTTTTCACTATGTTTAAAAATGTATTGTATAAAGAAGAATGTTGCTGTTATCTTATGTGTACAAATATGTATTCATGTTTGAATGTACATCATCTATTTGTTTTCAGGTTCGATTTTTGATGAATGCTCAATGACAAACCACCATGTGTCTCATTACAAGGCCATGATTCTATAGGCATGCAAACTGACACGTTTAAATTAGATTGCATTCAAATTAAATTTGGAGAGGAGTACAATCGAATAGGTGATGTTTGGTAAGAAAGCAATGTATCATCTGGATGAGCCAACTAACATTTTACGTGTGAAAATGCTATCAATATAATGAATGAATTGTAAAAAACTGTTGAAGAATATCTACAAATAATAGAGGGTCTTGATGGCTGGATGGAGAACCTGACCTCCCTTCTTCGAGAGAAGATCCTCTCTGTACGGTAGACAAATTGGAGGACAGATGGACATGTCCAGAAGGTCCGGGTACCACGTTCTCCTGGCCCAATCCGGGGCAATTAGGATCATGGTCTTCCGAAACCTTCTCAACCTCCTGATCATTTGAGGAATGACAGGGACCGGAGGAAACGCGTACAGAAGTGGGAACTCCCAGTCCACTACGAACGCGTCTCTTAGAGCTCCTCTCGGGGGAAATTCCCTTGAGCAAAATCTGTCGCACTTCCTGTTGATACTGGTGGTGAACAGATCCACTTGAGGGGTTCCCCAAAGGGCGAAGATCTCTTGAAGGACTTCCTGAGCTATCTCCCATTCGTGGGAGACTGTGTTCTGCCTGCTCAGAGCGTCCGCTGTCAAGTTCTTCTCTCCGGCTAGGTGAATTGCTGATAGAGAGATTCCTTCCTGAATTGCCCAAAACCAGAGCTGCATCGCCTCTCTGCACAGTGGCAGTGACCCTACGCCTCCTCTTTTGTTGAGGTAGTGCATGGCCACTGTATTGTCCGTCATTATCAGGACGTTTCTCCCCCGTACAGACGGCAGAAAAGCCTTCAGTGCCAGTCTGATGGCTCTCAGCTCCAACAGGTTGATGTGTAGTCTGGACTCCGATGGAGACCAAAGACCGCTGATGGTCAAGTCGTTGGCATGGGCTCCCCACCCTGTGAGTGAGGCGTCTGTGACTACTGTTATCTCCGGCCATGGTTGCCAAAACAGTTCTCCTTTCAAGATGTTCTCTGGAGAGGCCCACCATATAAGGTCGTGGGCTACCTTGTCCGGAATCCAGAGGAGATCTGTCATCCTCCCTGAGAATTGTGACCACTGAGTCCTCAGTGCCCACTGAAGGGATCTCATTCTCAGGCGGGCCTCGGGCACAAGGAATATGCAGGATGCCATGAGGCCTAGCAACCTCAAAAAGTCGAAGGCTGGGAGACGTTGGGCATTTTGAAATCTGGTGACCATCTGCAGAATATCTTGAGCCCTCACCTCTGGTGGCGAGGCTTTTCCCAGGGACGTGTCCATGACTATTCCAATGAATTGGAGTCTCTGTGATGGTATCATCTGTGACTTCTTTAAATTGAGGGAGAAGCCCAGCCTGTGAAGGGAGTGGGAGACATAATCTAGTTGGATCCGAGCTTGTTCCAAAGAAACTGCTCTGATCAACCAATCGTCCAGGTAGGGGTAGACGTGAATCCCTTCCCTCCTTAGACTTGCAGCCACAACCGACATTAGCTTGGTGAAGAGCCTCGGGGCGGAGGTCAGCCCAAATGGCAGAACTCGAAATTGATAATGAGAGTTGCCAATTGCGAACCTCAGGTACTTCTTGTGCTTGGGATGGATAGGCACATGGAAATAAGCATCCTGAAGGTCCAGAGATACCAACCAGTCCTGAGGCTGGAGGGCCTGAAGGATCTGAGAGAGGGTTACCATCTTGAACTTGTCCTTCCTGACGAACTTGTTCAATTCTCGTAAGTCCAGGATGGGTCTCAGTCCTCCGTCTTTCTTTGGTATGAGAAAGTAGGGGGGAGTACCAGCCCTTGTTCCTGTCCACTACAGGTACCGGTTCTATGGCACCTTTCTCTAGCAGGTCTACAACTTCCTGCAAGAGGAGCGTATCCGGCGCTTTCAGAGGGCTGTTCCCCGGTGGATGTCTCTGAGGGATGCGTAGAAAAGGCAGGCAGTAACCTTGGGCAACTGTCTCCAATGCCCAAGCATCTGACGTAATAGCCTGCCATTCCTTCAGATGGTGAGTTAACCTGCCCCCTACAGGTGTCTTGTGATGGGAGACCTCAGAGTGGTTTGGAAGCGGCTGATGCAGTTGCCGAAGGTAAAGCGGCTCCTGCTCCTGCTGATGCGGCTTTCTTTCCTTTACCCCGTCCACCACGGGTAAATTTTCCTTGGCCTCTTTGAGTCGGTCGTCCTCTGCCTCTTCCATATGAGGAATAATAGCGAAAGGACCTTCCTCTCCAAGAGGATCCTGAGGGACGAAAATTAGTTTGTTGGATAGCAGCTCCTAGTGACTTAGCTGCTGCTTTAGATGTTTGTAGTTTTTCCAAACTGTCATCCACCTTTTTACCAAATAGGGAAGACCCGTCAAAGGGCATATTTAAAAGTCTGGCCTGTACGTCAGAAGCAAAGCCGGACTTCCTCAACCACGCATGCCTGCGGATTGTGGTGCTTGCCGCCATGGCCCTGCTGATACTGTCAGCAGAATCAATGCCAGTTTGAAGGGACTCACACATTGCATCTTTACCATCTCTGATGATATTTAAAAATGCGTCCCTTTCTTCTCCTTCCGGAATGCAGTCAGCCGCCAATGAAGAACACTCCCAAAGGGTGTGGCTGAACCTAGCGAGCGTACAAGTTGCATTACTAGATTTTAAAGCCATGCTACAGGCTGAGAAGACTTTCTTAGCCATGGCATCATATTTTTTATCATCCCTATCCTGAGGAGCAGTAGGGTAAGCAGAAGTACTGCCTGATGAAGTTGCAGTCTGGACCACAAGACTCTCTGGAGTGGGGTGCTTAGATAGGTATTCAGGGTCAGCAGCAGATACCCTATATTTCGCTGACAACTTCTTGTTAACCGCAGGGACAATATTCAGGAGTTTCCCAGTTAGCCAAAATCTTTCTTTGTAAAGCAGAATGAAAGGGAACCTTTATCCAGAATATCTGTGAGGTCATCCTGTTGAAAAACAGGTGAAGACGCAGACCAACCCATGAACTCCATAATTCTAGACATTAGGGTTCTATAAGGGGTATCAGCATGTTCCCCTGGGTCTGGTTTGACAAATTCCACTTTTGGGGAAGTGTCTAGGCCACTTGCTTCCTGTAATGCATCCTGAAGGTCTTTCAACCTTATTTCTTCAGAGGCAAAAGTCTCTGGTTCAGGTAATGTGGTCCTCTGCAGCCGAAAAGGCCTTTTTTGATCAGAATCTTCCCTTTCTTCAAAAATTGAAGTTAAGGGGGGATGCTCTGGTCTGTGAAATGGTATAAAACCCATTTCTAAGGCAGAGGGAGCCATCATCGATGGCCTTGAAAAGGTCGATGTCGTCGACGCCGATGTAAAAATCCTCGAAGGCGCCGACAAAGGCGTCGAGAAAACTGTAAGAGGCCTCGAAGAACTCGAGAGGATTGGAATCCTGCTCGAGGATATCGACGACGTTCTCGACGTCGTGTCGGAGGCTCTCGAAGTAACCGTTGGCTGTGGAGTAGCCGTGGGTCTTTCTTTTATTGGCGTCGATGTCGGCGTCGACGCCAGCGTCGACTCGATCGACGGATGCGTCGAAGAACCCTTCGATAACGGCGTCGATGGCGCCGATCTATGCTTCGAAGGGGCTTTCGACGATGGCGTCGAAGATGCTTTACTTCCCGATGGCTCATGGTGCTTTCGGGTTGACTCTTTCGCCGGGTGCTTCGACTCGCGGCGTTTAGATTTTTTGGGCTTTTCACCTGGGGTATCACCCTCAGCTGACTTTGAGGGGGACGAGGCCGCTTTCTCGAAGACGCTTAGCATCTTTTTTCTGAATTCCTCCCCCTCAGCCTGAGAGCTGTGCTTAGTGGGGCAATTTACTCTTTCAGGGGAACTAGAAGACGACGATAAAGGGGATCTTCTTCGTCTTTTTTTTGAGTGTCTAGACCTCGACAAGTGGTGGGAGCCACTTCGAGACCTAGACCGAGAATGCTTTCGACGGTGAGGAGACGAATGTCTCGACTCTACCGTGGAAACTTTCGAGGAAGTTAAAATTGACTTACCTCTCTCGAGCTTCCCCTTACGCTCCTTCAAGGCTTTCGCCGTCATGGATAGGCATTCCTTACACTCCGAACACTGGAGTTCGATTCCCAGACACCACAAACAGATCCTGAGGGGATCCGTCAACGACATTTTCTTCCCACAGTCTCGGCATTTTTTGAAACCGGACCGAGGAGTCGTCGGGTCGGAGGAGGAAGCCATTGATTACGAGTCGGTTTTCTCGAGGAAATATGAATATATATCGACTGATGAACTGAGCAACGGTATTCCGAGGCACACGAAGCGTGGAAAAACAGAACTGAGCAACGGACGCTGCGCGTGGCCATTTATAGGCATGATGACGTCGGCGTCGATACGGTGGCCATCGAGGAGCACCTACTCGACGGACGTCGACGCACAGCACCCTCTACTGGGAAAAATGTTTCCGAGGCCAGCAAGCTGGAGATACAAATATCAAAGATAAGGAATACGTTGGAGGACACAATCCCTTCGAATACAAAGTTTACGCCCGCTGTTTCAAGCCACCTGAGGCACTTCCCCAGTGGCGCCATTTAAAAGAAAATCTTTTAATGTGTGGAGGCAACAGGGAGCCATTCCAAACTTTTGAAGGAATAGCAGTGCCTATTTTGGTATTTTCTATGCAACTGAATGCATAGAAGCGGGTCATGCAAATAAGCATGATAGAATGATTGTGATACAATTTCTAAGCAACATTTTTAACAAGGCTACATCCAAAGTGATACTATAACTGGTAACTGTTTACAGTTTGCTTCACAAAATGTGAAATAATTGCTGAATCACTATGTTCTAAAACAATAGTGCACATGTTTGAATCACACAAAGTAACACCATGAAGAGAAAGCTAACTGACAAAGAACAAATGACTTAGCTCTCAGTAATGTTCTTTCTGATGAATGTTCTTTCCATGGATTCTTTATCTATGAAATCCCTATTCCAGCACAGGAATTCTCTAGAAACATTAACGACACCAGGGCGTGCTGCGCGGCTCCGTCTGACACCTCTATGCACCCAATAGGATATTGAGGCTAGTATACATAGCAGCACTGCACCCCATGAGATCAGTTCCTCCCTTTTCCCCTAGCACTCTGAAGCTAAGGGACCGTAGAACCATTGGTGTACTAGTTTCCCGCAAGAGGGGCAGGTAAGGAGGTTGATGAGGAATTGGAGGGAGCAACATCCATCAGAAAGAACATTAGTGAGAGCTAAGTAATTTGTTCTTCTAATGGATTATTTTCCTCCCACGGAAACCACATCTATGATTGACTCCCAAAGCAGTACTTAAACCTGGAGGAGGAAGCAAGAACACCACCTAAACCAGAAAACACTGGAGGACTGCCATACCAAAACAGGCATCTGACCCAAAATGGAATCCAGGCAATAATGCTTAGCAAACTTGTGCAACGAAGCACACGTTGCAGCCTGGCAAATGTCAAGGACCAGGACTCCCCTCTTCAGGGCTGAGATGACAGCCACTCCCCTGATAGAATGAGCTCCGAAACCCTCAGGCACATCCTTCCCAGCCAGATTGTAGCATTCTGGGTCGCAGAGATTGATCCACCTGGACAGGGTCTGTTTGCTGACAGACCTGCCAGCACGAACACCAGCGTAACCAATGAAAAGTTGGTCATCTTTCCCAGACTCTCTAGTATGAGAGGAGTAGACGACGTTACAGCTCGTCCGGGTCCAGCCAATGGAATTGTTCCTCTGCATTGGAAGGGTGAGGCAGAAGAAAAAACACAGGAACTTTGATCTTCTGAGAAAAATGGAAATCCGAGACCACATTCGTCAGTAAGGAGGACCTCACTCTCAAAGTCACATTCTCTTTGGAAAAAAGCAAATAGGCAGGTAAAACAGAAAACACCTGGAGTTCACTCACCAGTCTTAAGATAGTGACGCCAACCAGGAAAACCAACTTAAGGGTGAGCAATTTAATAGGACAGAATGAAGGGGCTCAAATGGAGTGCCCATAAGAAACATTAAAACTAAATTCCAATCCTGTGCCGGAACAAGAAACTGGAGGGGAGGAAACTGGTTAAACAACCCCTGCAAGAATTGCAGAACAGTGGGGATTGCAAAAAATAGCCCTGTTCTCTGGACCTTTTGAACACCGAAATAGCAAAGTAACCCTTCAAAGTGCCAATCTACAGAACTGCCTGGGCCAAAGATAGCAGAAGATTCCCTATGATCCTCTCTCTACCCTCCCTCTTCCCCTTACCCTCCTTCATTTTCACCCTTATATCCCTTCTGTTTCCCTCCTCCTTCCCTTCCTCACCCCTTCTCTCTTCCCTCACAGATTAAATTCTTTACTTACTGTTTTATTGACTTGATTCATGATTGTAAATTGCTTCTACTGATATAATGTTCTATGTATTCTGTTGTTACAATGTAAAGCGCTTTGGATTAAAGCGATACATATACACAATAAATACAATACAATACAAGATCCAACTCAGGGACAGAGTACAACAGAATGTGTCCGATCTATGGGCACTCCTGTCCCCTGCACACCAAAATGCTGAAATCAGCCAAATATTATTATTCATACACATTCAAGATATCCATGTTTATCTCCAACGACCTATTCAATACACACAACTCTATTGATGTAATCGTAACTTCTTTTATTCTGTAATGTTCAAAACGAGGCCAAAAAGTGCTCAATGCGTTTCGGGGATGCTTCCCCCTTCTTCAGGTGCAAGTAACACTATAGAAAAAGATCTATAAAACAAATCAATAAGAAGAACAGACCTCTAAGTATTTTTCATAACACATATGTCTCTGATTGCATCAAATTTAATACAGTAATAATGTTGTAAATAGTATACCCATCACCTGTGTCAAGAAGCCAGGAGGTGTACAGATTTAACACAATGGTATACTGTGAACCAGCCTTAGTGTATCGTAAAAAACGGTCTAAATGCCATAACTGACATTAGAAGACAAAAAGCATAATAGTATATGAACCTTCACAGGGTGGCCACCCACACGTGTGGGGGGAGAGTGTTGAACAAGCCTACCTGGCCTCTTACACTAGTTCCAATTTAACATGAAGACAGGTAGCAAGGATCTGGAGATGTGACAAGCAATATGGTAGGTTCACTCATATGTATTCACCTCACTATATTCTACTATATTCAATGTGGAGCTGTTCTCACCTCAACCTTCCTGTCCCAAGAGTATAGAACTCAGCAACTTTCCTTTTTGAGCACAGGATCACCTATTCATCAGCGCGTTACCACACAGACCGCCAAAGGGTCATTTCTACAAAGTTATAAACACCAATGTATGTATAAGGCTGTGTTACTCCTTAAAGCGTATCCCACATCCTATGGTGTAAGTGTGAGTGCTATATAAATACATCATCATAAGATGAATACTCAATCTCCTTTCTGTACATACCTACGCTCAGGTGATTAGATGTGTGTTTCAATGTCAGCGTCCTCTGTCGGGAAGTGTAATCCGGAAACAGACTTTGTGAGAATAGATAATCACATGCACAGGGATAACGTGGGAGCCCCGTCACATGAGCGTGTGTATCAGCAAACCAATATGTGTAATTGCGTGTTATTGTGCTTGATTCCTTAATCTGGGCGTCATCTTCAGGGTGACCGCATCTCCCTTATCCATTCTTAAGTAAACAACACATTATACCTAAACAGGACATAGTATTCGAAAGTCAACATACCAATGTATGTATTTTGCACTCGATTCCATAATTCGAGGGACTTCATCACGCTTACCCAATCTTAAAGAAATACCAAATTCTACCCAAAAAGGGATCATAGTATTCTGAGGCGGCCTGTAAAAGTATACAGTAGATTATTCTGTAAGAGTCCCACATGGGGGTGCAAAAAAGCAGAAACACTGCCAATACACGAACCTATATTATCTATGCTAGTGGTTGAAGGTGGCGAATTTGATGCAGACCCACAATACCATGTGCTGCTCACAGTATACCTTATGTTGATACATTTCAGAGTAGACACACTGGGCCTCATCACGAGTGGAGCAGTATCCCAGCAGTATTACCACTGGGAAACCGCCCGGGCTAATAGCATTACCACCAAACCCTGCTGCGCTATTAGCACCAGCGCACTGGTTGGGCGGTAACAGTAATTCCCCATTCCCATTTGGGTCCATTGGCTCCAATCGGTAATAGCGCAGCGCTAGTTGTGCCCAAAAATGGGAATTTTCCTGGCGCAATTACCCCAGATCACGGCTGGGGGTAAATGCAGCCAAACCCATGATTTGGTGGACCCTTAAATTCAGCGGTAATAGCGTTACTGCCGGATTTAAGGGTTAACGCCAAACTCATGATGAGGCTGACTGACTTTTGGATTCAACATGAAGGAGGGATGGAAAGGGGGGGAAAGAGCGGGGGAAGGGGTATAGAATAGGGACAGGCTTCACAGCCTCAAAGATCATGCTCTTTCGAAACATCGCTCTTCTAATTGTAATCAATGATAGTATACGCTTAGTACATTCCCAACATATGTTTAACACAGATTTGAAACAAATATTCAGCCCAAGTGTTCATTCATATGTTTAAATTCTAGAATCGTTAATCTCGTAGAATGGCTCAATTTCCAATTCACCTCTACATCAAAATGCAGCCAGAATGCTGTTCTATAGTAGATTACATCATCTCATCTACTCCTTAATGGCAATTTAGCAAATCAGAATGTCTCTACCCCGGGGCATGTTAACCTGAAGCTGAATATACCAACCTATTGTGCAGCTAATTACCGACTTATGCACAGCTCATCACATTCCACACACAGAGACATGCATAATATTTTCATTGTCACATTTTTGTGGCAGCCTGTACGTATATAGTTCTCAATCGTATTTACAAAAGTATCAAGATGGTCAAACACAATTTATACAAAACAGTTTCGACAAAATTCTTCATTCATCCCCCTGGGATGTACATTGTGCAACCAGTGAACCCAGAACATTTCTCTTTGTAACACACTGGTGTTAAAGCCACCCCTCCTAGGGGGTCGTTTGACCACTTCCAATATCATAAACTGCATTTGTCAACTGAATGTATGTTTCATTAAAGTGTCTTGCCACTGGTGATTTTATACTTTACTGTATATTTTATTTATGTTTGGTTCATCTTTCACACATAGGTCTTGATGTTTGGCCTATGTACAAAAGGCCACATGGACACTTAATACTGTAAATAACACCTGCGGTGACACACGTGGCGTAATCCTGTAGAGGAATCTTCTTACCAGTGTGTGGATGGGAAATGTTCTTACCTTTCAATACATTGTTACAGTGGCTATATGAAAGACAGGGAAAGGTACCCTTCTTCCCTGTACTTAAGATTATTTGTCTATCTTTCCGTGGCCTCTCTGCTCTCACCAGTTTGTCCTTTAAATTTGTTCCTCATTTGTAGTCCGTCATAGGGGGTGTCGGGGACAATTTGTGAAATAAATGGGTTCATGTTGCCAATAACCTATATGTGATGGAATGAATCACAGCAGGACTGCATGGGTGGGCAGGTCGTCTGGAAGCAGAATGGGTTGGATTTGTAGAAATATACCTGAGACCAGATACACAGAGGGTATAGGAAGATGCAGCAGAATGGGAACAGAGGAGCGGTGAGTCCTCAGGGGATGGTAGCACTAGTAGGGCCCGAACTGCCAGTGGAACTGGACAAAAGAGGGCACCGAAGAGGTGGCTTTGCCCCAATGGTTTAGGTTTTAGAGTGTCTTAGGACGCCGAAGAATTAAAGAAGAGGTTTTAGTGGGGGAACAGTACCAGGAGAGAACAGGGGGTTGTGAGGAGGGGGGAGAGGTAGTTGGTCAATGTTGATTTGTAAAGGAGGATATAAGAAATATAGAATGCTATTTCTTTAACTCTGTCAATGTGAAGGAGATACATGCCTTGCAAAGTTGTTCAATGTTTTGTGAATACAATCTTTAATAAAGATTAATTTGGAAAAGGATTATCTCAGACCTACCAGTCTTAAACACAGAATGTACAGAGCTCAGTAGCAGGTTCATAAAAAGAGGTTACCCGGAAGAGGTGCTTGGGGAAGCACTAGCACGATCAACACAGGTACTGAAAGCAACCTCACTGAAACCTAAACAGAAGACTAATGGCCTCATCACGAGTTGGGCTGTAGTCCTTAAATGCGGCGGTAATGGTATTGGCACCGCATTTAAGGGCTGGCCCTATCAAGAGTTGGGTGCTAAATTGGCTGTTTTACCTGAAGTTTTTTTCTGGAGGTGAAAATCCCATTTAGTGCCCTGTTTTGGCGGTATTACTGCCGCCAGTATTAGCTCGCAGTATTAGCGCCAAAAATGCCCCATCGGATCCAATGAACCCAATGGGGAATGGGGATTTACTGTTAACGCCCAACCTGTGATCCGGCGGTAATAGCCCCGGACCGGTGGGTGCTAAGGCTATTACAGTTGGGTGGTATTACAGCCGGGATACCGCCCAACTTGTGATGAGGCCCTAAAGATGTCTCATTATTATATGTTTCGCAATTCTCTAGACAGAGCTTTCAGATCAACAATATACTGAGGAACAACTGGAGCATCCTACAACATGATCCTTTATTACACAAATTGTCCCTGACACCCCTATGATGGCCTACAAATGAGAAACAAATTTAAAGGAAAACATGGTGAGAGCAGAAAGGCCACATAAAGATAGACAAACAGTGTTAAGTACAAGGAAGAAGGGCACCTTTCCCCTGTCTTTTATGTAGCCACTGTAACAATGGGCCTCATTCTGACCCTGCTGTTCCGGAAACAAGGGTGCCGGTAAACTTACACGGACCTTTGTTTCCAGACCGGCATATTCCAGGTCTGCTGGAGCCGCCGTAGCTGACAGGTCTGACCATGCCAGGCACAGCGGCCACAGTAGGCAGGCCCATCACAGAAGCAGTGGCACCGTTAACAACAGTGCTGGTTCTTCTGTGTCCCCATTCCCATAGAGTCCTATCAGATTCTATGGGAATGGGGAACAACATTTTACCAGCGCCTGACTTTCCGGGCCGCCGGGGCTGTAATCTCCCGTGGCACTGGGAAGTCAGGCACCGGTAAATCGTTACGGGTCCACCGGTAAATCGTTACGGGACTGGCGGCAACCTGCCGGTATCACTGGCACGGTTACCGCCAGACCCGTATTGAGGCCCAGTGTATTGAAAGGTAAGAACATTTCCCATCCACACACTGGTAAGAAGATTCCTCTACAGGATTACGCCACATGTGTTACCCCAGGTGTTATTTACAGTATTAAGTGCCCATGTGGCCTTTTGTACATAGGCCAAACATCAAGACCTGCCCGTGAAAGGTGGACCAAACATAAATCAAATGTACGGTGCAAAAGTATAAAATCACCAGTGGCAACACATGTCAATGAACACAAACATTCAGTTGCACAAATGCAATTTATCATATTGGAAGTGGTCAAACGACCCCCTGGCAGGGTGAATTTAACACCTGTTTGTTACAAAGAGAAATGTTCTGGATTCACTGTTTGGACACTGTACATCTCAGGGGGATGAATGAAGAATTTTGTCTAAACTGTTTTGTGTAAAAGGGGTTTGACCATCTTGATACTTGTGTAAATAAGATGGAGAAGTATATACATGCAGGCTGCCATAAAAATTTAACAATTAAAATATTATGCACATCTCTATGTGTGGAATGTGATGATCTGTGCATAATTCGGTAATAAGTTGGACGATAGGTTGGTATATTCAACTTCAGGTTAACATGCCACAGGGTAGAGACATTCTGATTTGATGAATTGCAATTAGGGAGTAGATGAGATGATGTAATTATTATAGATGTGCATTCTGGCTAAATTTTGATGTAGAGGTAAATTGGAAGTGAGTCCATTTTTAAGCCATTCTACAAGATTAATGATTCTACAATGTAAACTTATGAATGCACACTTGGGCTGAATATTAGTTTTAAATCTGTGTTAAACATATATTGAGAATGTACTTAGGGTATACTATCATTGATTACAGTTAGAAGATCGATGTTTCAAAGAGCATGATCCTTGAGGCTGTGAGGCCTGTTCCTAGTCTATGACCCCTTCTCCCCCATCCTTTCCCTCCCTTCCAATCCCCCCTCTTTCACTCCCCTTTCATGTTGAATGCAAATGACAGTGTGTCTACTCTGAAATGTATCAATGTACGGTATACTGTGAACAGCACGTGGTATTGTGTTGTGGGTCTGCATCACATTTAGCCACCTCCAACCCACTAGCATAGATAAAATAGGTTTGTGGATTGGCAGTGTTCGGCTACCTTGCACCCCATGTGCAGACTCTTACAGAATAGGCCACTGTATACTTTCACAGGCTGCCTCAGAATACTATGAACCATTTTGGGTAGAATTTGGTATTTCTTTAAGAATAGGTAATAAAGATGACGTCCCTTGAATTATGGAATCAAGCACAAAATAAATACACTGGTACGTTGACTTTAGAATACTATGTCCCATATAGGTATAATGTGTTGTTTCCTTAAGAATGGAAAAGGGAGCTGAGGTATCCCTTAAGATGGCACTTCCATGTGATCCTGTGCACGTGATTATCTATTCTCACAAACTCTGTTTCTGGAATATACTTCCCGATGGAGGATGCCGACATTGCAACACATGGCTAATCAGTAGAGTGTAGGTATGTACAGAAAGGAGATTGAGTAGTCATCTTATGTTGATATATTTATACCCAAAAACAAAGGTGGGGACCCCCTATATGGCCATCTGAGGAGAGTTCAATATATACTGCGCAGAGAGGATGCCCTATGTGCTGAAAAATTCAATAAATGTGTTTCAGAAAGCGCATGCTGAAGACCAGAGAGTGTGTTCTTATTAAAAATATATCATTTTATTATGTTACACTTTAATAAAATACATAATTTTTGAACAATTATAAAACAACAATTCATTTCCAATCAACATATATTTTTGTGAACAAAAGTTTTTTGTGCAAATAGCGCGTTTTTGTGTAAACATTTCTCCTATGTGTATATCACTAACACAGTCGTTTGACCCTTTCCTAAAGACTCTTTAGGATTTTTTTCTTTCGTAAGGTTTCCACTCTGGTTGAGGATTGCCGCTAGCTGGGCTGCTTTATTCAGTTTATTTCATTCAATCTATTTTCGTTTTTCTATTTTTTTGTATTTATTTATTTCCTTTTCCTTTGTATAATCTACACTAATGATTATACTTCTTATTCTTATTTTTTGACTAACTTGGGTTGTCCTTATCTTTCAGCCTTTATCGTATTCCACCTTTATGCATTAGAGAGCATTTTTGCTAAATTCATCTTGAAGAAATAGTCAATTTTTTTGTTTCTATGAGTGTACCCTGAGCTTGGGTTAGACTGAGGCAATGCAAGTTTATGCAGATTAAAGGAACTGCAATGGGGCAGCATTTGCCCTTAATTATGCAACATTATATATGTGGGCCTTCGAAGAGTGTAACATTTTGGCAGACCGCAATCCTTTCACAAAAGCATTGAAATTCCACAAAAGATACATTGACGACATCCTTATAATATGGGATCGAAAAGAAGGCGATCATCTTGCTTTCTTTAAGTGGATAAATGATTTAAATCCTAACCTGAATTCACAATACAGTCAAATAACAAGGAGATCCCATTTTTGGATCTACTGATTAAAGAAGCCAATGGTGTTCGATTGGTGGATTTATATAGGAAAGAGTCAGATAGGAACACCATCCTCCATCATGAAAGTTTCCATTCACAGGCGCTTAAATCCAATATCCAATATGGTCAGTTTCGTAGAGCCCGCCAAAACTGTTCCCAATTAGAGGACTTTGGAAAACAATCTAATATTATTGAAAACAGATTAAAGGAGAGAGGATATCCATCTAAACTACTTAGAAACTCAAAAAAAAGAGCTAGGTGCCAACACCGGGAGATATTATTATCTAAAAAAGATAATGAACAAAGACCATCAAATGATCGACTTATATGTGCATTAACATTCAACACACATCAAAATAAGATAAAAAAGATTATAGCCAAGCATTGGCATTTGCTTCAACTAAATCTACCTACCCTAGCCAAACCTATGTTTGCCTTTACGAAAAGAAAGAATATAAAAAAAATTGGATCTGCAAAGCAGATAGTAGTATCCAGGACAAACAACCATTAATTACTACTCTTTGGGGTATGCCAGTAGTTCTAGGCCATTACCCCTGTGGGGGATGTTGCAATTGTAGCCTCACCACATCCTGTAAAAACATCACTATCAATAAGAGGACTTGGGCCCTGAGGGATCATACTATGTGCAATAACAGTAACGTTATCTATGCTATTGTATGCCCCTGCGCTAAAACATACATAGGTAAGACATTGCAGCCAGTGAAATTAAGAATCACTGAACATAGATCAAAACTAAGGAATAAACAGCTTGATGCTCCGCTTGTGGCACATTTTCTAGAATTTAAACATAACCCCGATACCCTAAAATGGTGGGCCATTGAGAAAGTAAGAGGCACAGATCTAGCAAATACTGCAAAAAGGCTTTCGCAAAGGGAACAATGGTGGATCTACCATACCAAAAGTTACACTGACGGGCTTAATTTGCAGGAGGAATGGAGTTAATATATCTGCTATGGTTACACTCCTGTCTTTAGTAATGCTGCTAAATATCAATGACCAGTTTTGGAGGTCCTGTTGTTCCCTAATGATACAATAGACATTCAGATGTATGGACACATCCGCTTGTTTGCCTTTTGACGCAAGGTAAGTTCTTCTTAGATAGTGATGATTAAGAGGAGCTTCTCTCTATTTTTAGGCAACAGCTGTTAGCCCCTTTCTCTCTTTTTTAGGCAACAGTAGTTAGCCCTTCTATACCTATTTCTTTTTCTTTATTATCTTTATTTCTTTTTCCCATTTAATGAAACATTGTTGGCTCTGTGCAGCACGCTGGAAGTAAGGCGGCTGTCCCCGGGGGGGGTGTTTTTTTCAAACGTAAGACCCTTTCCTTAAGACTCTTTAGGATTTGTTTCTATTGTAAGGTTTCCACTCTGGTTGAGCATCGCCACTTGCTGGGCTGCTTAATTCAGTTTATTTCATTCAATCTATTTTCGTTTTTATATTATTTTTTATTTATTTATTTCCTTTTCCTTTTTATAATCTACATTAATGATTATACTTTTTATTCTTATTTTTTTACTAACTTAGGTTGTCCTTATCTTTCATCCTTTATCGTATTCCACCTTTATGCATTAGGGGACGTTTTTGCTAAATTCATCTTGAAGAAATAGTCAATTTTTTGTTTCTATGAGTGTACCCTGAGCTTGGGTTAGACTGAGGCAATGCCTAGTCCTCTTTCTATCTCCTTTATGATTGAAGGAGCAATCGCACGATTGGCAGATTAGAATGCAAGTTCCCCTTTAAAAGGAAGCAGGAAATAAACCTAATGTCCAGTTCGGAACAGCTGACTGCCGCGGTTCTGTTTCTCTGCCGTTTTTCGTGTGTTCCTGAGTAGGTGAGGCCCTTTTTTTTTAAGCCAGCCTTCAAGGTAAGCTAACTTAGGACCCCTTCTCACATACAAATTCTGATGCTAAACAAAGGGCTAAGTCTATTGACTATCCTTCTTCTTCTTTCCCACCACCTTCCCCTTTTTTTAGTCAAATACTGGTGGGTGAATATGACAGCGGGGAATCAAGTGTGTCCCAGTGTGCTAGAACACTTTTTGAAGGTAAAATTACCTTTTCATGTAAAAATCTACACTAGCACTGAAAGAAAGACTTTCTCAGACGAATTCTGATGTTAAGCAAATGGAAATGGAATTATGGGATATGTAGTTTCAAACATTAGAAATAATAAGTCCATTGACTATTCTTCCCTCTTTTCCCTCCTCTTTCTCTTGGTAGTTATTTACTGTTGAGCGAATTCGGTAGCAGGGAAGCAAGTGTGTCCCAGTTCGGTAGAAACTTATTGAAGGTAGAATTACTTTTTTCCTATGCAAAAATCAACACTAACACTGGAAAGACCAAAAGCACCACGGTACTATACCGTTCTTGTTAATCAGATACGGTACAACACCGTTTTTTGCTAACTAGAGACACACTATGCTTCAGCTAACATTTATCTATTTTATGCTATTATATTCACAGGAATTTTATTTAGCGGAACACTTTGCCTTTGAGGTGGAGCTATAAATATTTCACTTGCTTACTGAACGCTAGTGGAAAGACACAGGAATTGGAACTTTTTGCAAAGCTGCAAAAAGAAAACTTTTTCTAAATGGACGTTTAAAGGTACAAATGAGATTGCCTTGATTTATAGATATCTTTAACCCTGGCCCTCTGTATGGTGCAACCTTTGGGGGCTTATAATTACTTGAACTGACAGGAATGTACAGTAAGGGAGTTTTCTTGGTTTCTATTTGAAGACAGTTGGCGACTTAGTGGCCCTATTTTAACAATGGTAATTCATTTACCCCTGTTTTTTGCATTAGGAGGTCAACTAACCCCGAGCATCTTGGGTCTGAGTTTATAACAAAATTGAAGTTTGCTCCCCATTTATGAAATAACGGTAGCATACTGAGGGAGCTCAGAGATTATGTTTTTTAACAATGTTGTTTGTCTATGTTTTTAAGCATTATTTAATGTTTTAAATCATGGTGGTGTTGTTGTTTTATATGTTGTAGCACTGATAAAGCCTTTGAATAAGTCTACTAATCCTGAAGAAGACGTTGACCAATGGCTCTGTAAAATCTGGCCAATTGATGTCAAGTCGACAAGGAAATCCAATGATGGGAGGAATATTACTAGAATAATCTTGGATACTTATAGTTGATACATAATGGTGGACTGTCAAAGTAGGAATATTACTACTGTAAAAGTTATTTAGAATGTCTCTATACAAACTAGATTTGATTGTGAAGATGAATGGTAGAATGGTGTGTTAGTGCACATAGCAGAAATGTTTACACAAAAATGCGCTATTTGCAGAAAAAAAACTTTTGTTCACAAAATTATATGTTGATTGGAAATTAATTGTCTTAGAATTGTTAAAAAATTATGTATTTTATCAAATTGTAACAGAATAAAATGATATATTTTGAATAAGAACACACTCTCTGGTCCTCAGCATGCGCTTTCTGATATATTTATACACCACTCGCACTTACACCATAGGATGTGGGATACGCTTTAAGGAGTAACACAGCCTTATAGATAAATTGGTGTCTATTACTTTGTAGAAACGTCCCTTGGCGGTGTGTGGTGACGCGCTGATGAAAAGGTGATCCTGCAGTTCAAAAAGGAAAGTTGTTGAGTCCTATACTCTTGGGACAGGAAGGTTGATGTGAGAAGGGCTCCACATTGAATATAGTAGAATATAGTGAGGTGAATACATATGAGTGAATTTACCATGCTTGTTGCTTGTCACTCCCAGATCCTTGCTACCTGTCTTCATTTTAAATTGGAACTAGTGTAAGAGGCCAGGTAGGCTTGTTCAATACTCACCCCCACGCGGGTGGGTGGGTGCCCACCCTGTAAAGGTTCATATACTGTGACGTTTTTTGTCATCTAATGTCAGTTATGGCATTCAGCCAATTCTTTACAATACACTAAGGATGGTTCACAGTATACCATTGTGTTTAATCTGTACACGCCCTGGCTTATTGACACAGGTGATGGGTATAATATTTACAACATTTTTACTGTATTGAACATGATGCAAACAGAGACATATATTTTATTAAAGATACATAGATCTCTGTTCTTCTTATTCATTTGTTTAATGGATCTTGTTCTATAGTGTTACTTGCTCCTGAAGAAGGGGGAAGCATCCCGAAATGCATTGAGCACTTTTAGGCCTCCTCTTGAACATTACAGAATAAAAGATGTTATGATTACTTCAATAGAATTGTGTGTATTGAATAGGTTGTTGGAGATAAACATGGATATCTTGAATGTGTATGAATAATAATATTTGGCTAATTTCAGCATTTTGGTGTGCAGGGGACAGGAGTGCCCATAGATCGGACACATTCTGTTGTATATTGTATTACGATCTTGTGTCAGGGTCGGTATTCCTCCCCTGCACCCAAATGGTTGTTAAGACTTTCCAAAGCAATCAAATACCTCAGTAGGTGTGCACTGATAGTTAGATTACAACAGAGAACAGAGGACAGGATAAAGGATCCAGGTCCCTCTCCCGGCACCAAATTAAAAATGTATCCCACCTACAGGCATAAATGGATTTCGTAGCAGACCTCCAAGCTTAAAGGAGCACATCAAGGATGTCATCCGACAAGTCCCACTCCTTGTATCTCAGCCTCTCAGTAGCCAAGCCTGAAGGTTCAGGCTGCTGAGGTTCAGATGGAGGGCCCGCCCCTCTAAATGGGAGAGCAAGTTCACTCTCCTTGGAAGGAGCCAGGGAGAACAGATGGACATGTCCAGCAAATCTGAGATACCACGTTCTCTGGGCCAATTCTGGGGGATCAGGATCACTGTGGTGCTGAACAGGCACAATCTTCTGAGAACCAGCGGAATGACAGGGATCGGCGGGAACGCATACAGGAGATCAAAAGTCCACTTGACCATCAGTGCGTCCCCAAAGCTCCCTGACAAGGTAATTCCCTGGAGCAGAACAACTCGCATTTCCTGTTGGCACTGTAGGCAAAAAGGTCCACTTGAGGAGTTCCACAAATGGAGAAGTTCTCCTCCAGAACTTCTTGACATTCTCTCGTCCAGCCAGATGATCTACCATGAGAGACACACTGTTCTAGAGAGCCCAGAACCACAGTCTCATTGCTTCTCTTCACAGAGGTAGGACCCCACGCCACCCTATTTCTTGAGATAGTGCATGGCCACTGTGTAATCCATCAGAATCAGCATAGTCTTGCATTTCACAGAGGGGAGAAAAGTGGCCTGGGCCAGCCTGATCGCTCTTATTATTATTATTATTATTATATTTACTGAGCATTGACCTAGCTTTGAGAAGCAATGTAGCGCTTTAGAGAGGTATACAATAATGCAATACATAACTGAGCTCTTTAAAGAGGTATTTAACAGTGCAGATTCCCTGGGAGACCACAGTCTGCTCAATGTCAGGTCTGACAGGTGAGTGCCCCAGCCAGTCAAAGCTATGTCTGTGACCACTGTCACCTGGGGACATGGTTGACGAAACAAAGTGCCTCTCAGCACGCTGTCCTGCACAGCCCATCACATGAGATCCCGTGCCACCTCGTTCGAGATCTGAAGACGGTCCGACATTTAGCCATGGAACTACCACCATTGGCAACAGAGAAGCCACTGTAGCAATCTCATGTGCAGCCTCACCTCCGAGACCACAAAGGTGCAGGAGGCCTAGAAGGCATAGAAAAGCTGAGGCACGACTTTGTTCCAGTGATTGAAGGACATTGAGCCTCGAAAGATGTTCGCCACTCGATCCTAGGCAGGACAACCCACCTAGATGAGTGTCCTGCTCTGCTCTGATGAAGTACAGAGACTGGGAAGGCAGAACCTGAGACTATTTTAAGTTCCGGGTAAAGCCCTAACTTTGCAATAGAATGCATGTGTGGAGTAGCCCTGGTGAGCAAGGTCATATGAGCCAGTCATCCAGCTAGGGAAAGACATGGATGCCTTCCCTCCTGAGGTGAGCCTCTACCACTGCCAGAAGCTTTGCCAAATCCCTGGGCGCTGATGAATGACCAAATAGAAGAACCTTGATCAGGTAATGCTGTTGGCCCACTTCAAACCTCAGGTAATTCCTGTGCTTTAGATTAATCTGCACATAGAAGTAGGTGTCCTGAAGATCCAGGGAAACCAACAAGTCCTGCAGAACGAGGGCTTGCAGGATCTGTTCTAGAGTAACCTTCTTGAACTTTTCCATTTCTAAGATCAACTTCAGCAGTCACAGATCCAGAATGGGGCCCAAGCCTCCGTCATCCCTTGGCACCAAAAAATAGGTGGAGTACCACCCCTTCCTTTTTCGGAGCATAGAACTAGTTCAAGCGCGCCCTTTATCAGAAGCTGATTTACCTCCTTCTCCAGGAGGTTGGGTTCCAGAGACAAGGGTGAAGCCAGAGGACTGTGCTCAGGGGGTCACTGGAGAAATGGGAGGCAATAACCTTGATGGATAACCTGCAAGGCCCTAGAATCAGACATGGTCTCTACCCATGCCACAATGAACAAGAGAAGCCCCCCCCATCAGAGATGTGTGGTAGAACACGTCACTGAGGTTTGGTGCCTTGGGGCAGAGGGGACAAAGCCCACGGCCATGCCATCCCTTTGGGCACATCTTCCCTTACCTCTCGGGAAGCCCCTGCCGCTTCCCTGGGCAGATTGACTACGGCCTCTTGGGGCAAAGGCGGTGAAGGGATGCCAAGGGAAAATGGTTGTGTAGAAGGCTGTTGCATGGTAAGCCCCAAGGACTTATCCGTCACCTTTATTGACTGAGCCTTCTGGAGAGCATGGTCAGCCTTGGTTCCCAAAAGGTTGTTGCGGTCAAATGGACTGCTCAACAATCTGGTTTGGGCATCAGACACAAATTATGACGTCCTTAGCCAGGAATGGTGCCTGGCCACTGTAATGGTGGTCATGGCTCTACACACACAGTCTGCTGTGTCCAGCCCTGATCACAGCGTTTGGCGTGCCGCCTCCCTGCCATCAGAGACTAGGACCCAGGAATCCGTACCTCATCTCCCCTTCGGGAATGGTGTTCAGTTGCATTGTCCACCGGAGTCCAAAGGCAGAAGGCAAACTGTGACATCGTGCATGAGGCATTCAAGGCCTGCAGTGCCAGACTGCTTGACACAAACACATTCTTGCCCCATGTGTCTAATCTCTTACTTTCCCTGCCTGGTGAAAAGGACAGGACGGTAGATGTTGTTAGGCTAGCCGTAGCAGCCTGGACCACCAAGCTCTCAGGTGAAGCATGGGAGAGAAAGGCCAGGTCTGACGGGGCGGGACAGTCTTTCTTCACCATGTCTCTGTCCACAGTCAGAACAGAGGCAGGCTTTTCCCATGCCTCCAGCATCACCACCACATTGAAGGGCAGGCATGTCTCCTTTTTGGGAGCCTCATTCACAATGTCACAAAGCTCCTATTATATTACACCCTGGAGCTGGGTGGAGCATACCATCCCAAAGTACTGCCCACCTTTGCCGTCAAGCACTTAAACACATCTTGGGGTTTTCCTAGGGTGGTAGCTGGCAAGAAATGCATCTCCAGAGAGGTGTCGATGATGCTGGTTCCTTGCAGGTCCTCTGCCAGTGCATTCTCACCTTCACCATAAAATTAATCTGGGAAGTCCCTCTCTTCCCTAGGGCCCAGAGTTTCCAGCCCAAAAGGGATCTGGTCACCCTCCTCATCATAGATGTCATACATCTTGGACATAAAAGCATCCATTGGGAGTGGGGCATATTCCTGCAGAAACCACAGTGTCCATGGCACCCGTCTAATCAAACAAGATCAAATACATCTGTGTTGGTGCTGAGGCTGCGATGCCTGAAGTCGGGCCTGTGGGCGCTGAGCTACCATGGCTTCCTTTTGAGCCAGGCCAACGGCCGTAGGCATGCAGGGGTGGATCCTTGAGCGTGCCAGTTGCAACAGACACAGTGGGCCTCTACGGCACTGTATCCAAAGCCAACAGCGCTGTTGCCTCTGCCGCAGGCATCGGGGCCTGAGCTATCAGTGACTGGGTGAAGATGTCTAGAATCTTCAGGTGGATGTTTTCTCATTCCTCCTGAGTGGAGAATTGGGTTGGAAAAGGTACCTCACTTGGGTGCTCGGCTGTACCCCTGGAGCACTGGCTCTCTTTCTTTGAAGAAGACGATGAATGCCAGTGCGAGGACCCACACGCAGAGTGGGACCTCTACCGATCCTTATTCTTCCTCTTCTCTTTATCCTTGCACAGAGCCACCTGATCTTCGGAGTGCCGTTCCGCGCGTTGCAACCTCGACCAAGAGAACAGAGCCTCACCCGTAGCCTTGTAGATGAAGTTGAAAATCTTTGCTGCCCTTTCCCATAGGGCCTTCAAGGGAATGGACTGGAATGACCCACAGTCTTGGGTGTCATGGTCCTCATCCCAAGCAGTATAGGCAGATCCAGTGCAGATCCAAGTCCAACATCTGTTGGACGCACTCAACAAACAGCTTAAATCCTGAGGCCTTAGACAGATCAGGAATGGTTTTGTTTGAAAAATTCTTTAAGCTTGTTATGGCTATAAGAACTGCATCACTGGCAAAGCTCCGCACCTGGATTTGTCTACCTTCACATTTATGGACATGAGCATCCAGACTTTCCAGGTACTGTGGGAGGGAATTGGTGTAAAGATTGAACAGGAGGATTTCCTGATCCCTTTCCCTGTCTCGATAGGTCTGCTTAGTTCCCCTGCCCGTCCATAGTGGGTTCGAACCATGGTACCATTGTGAAGTGATTGAAGTATGTGGAGTAACGGACCAGGTACTCCAAACTCATCGAGAGCCCTCCAAGGAATGCCCCGGATCACGTGGTCCAATGCAGAGCTTAGATCCATAAAGGCCACATAGACAGGGGTCTCCAGGAGATAAATATATTTGTCCAAGATGAGATACAGGTTTATACATTGGTTAGCAGTACCAAGACCCTGTCTAAAGGCCACTTGGGTGTCAGACAGAATATTCCTATCCCTAACCCATTCCTCCAGTGTGTGGAGCAAGACACCTGAAAACAGTATGTACTTACCATAAGGTGATAGGATGGTATGTTATGATGTGGCATTTATAAAGCGCCTATACACAAGTGTTTCAAGACATGACAAGGCATGGGAGGGGAAACAGAGGGAGGACAAGAAACCACAATCTTACCCTAGTGACATTGAGATTGCGCAAGTGCAGGGGAGCAGGGAGGGGAGAAGTGCCAACCCTATGAGGAGGGAAGAGATTTCCAACCCTTTTCATAACCCTTTTTTTTTATAAGTTTGTATGATAGTGCCAGTCTTCCAACTCAAAGGAATATGATCTTCTGACAGGAGGGCATTAAATACAATCATCAACAAGGGAGCCCATAGTGCAATAAAAGAGCGAAATAAGTCATTTGGTACCCTGTCTGCCTGGGCACTTTCAGTTGTCTTTGGCATCTAATGACCAACTCTACATAGTTTAATGTGAAGGGCTCCAGGATTTCACAGTCCAGGGGAATCATAGTTGTATTATTGCTGGTTTTGCCCACCAAACCCAAATGAGGTTCTTGGCCATGTAAAGTGCAAACATGCTTGACCAAATCCTCCCCTTGAACATGGATTTAAGGGGAAATAGGCAGGCCCAAATCAAGCCTGTTTGAATTTTTTGCGAGAATGTTACATAAGGATTTGTTGTCATGAGAAGCAGTAGCCCGACAGAGTTCCTCTGCCATTTCTGACCTCCTTTTATCCTGCCGTCTTATATTGCTTGCACCCCAATTAGATATTATTTGTGTTGATGGTAGCAGCCTTATGGGCAGCAAGAAGGGCTCATTTATGCCTAATGGGTTTGCTTATACTAAAGATTGTTCCAGAGTTTCTAATAAAGATGTCAAAGGCTTCAGCTATAGACTGGGGGGGGGAGGGTGGTGCCTTTACTTAAAAAGGTTGAAATTATATCTGTAAGTACGACCCCACCAGTACATAGGAATTAAAATGTAGTCAATAATGCTTTCAGACCGTCCATTATTAAATGTAAAGTCCCCGGATTTAGACTGAAATCTCTCATTGACAGCTTCACAGCCCATATCTATTGATAAATTCCAAAGTACAAGAGCACTGTTGGAAGTAGACTGTGCAGTAGTTTAGAGTTCTCAATCATTTATTGAGGAGTCTTGTCACTTGGTATCGTGGTGATTTCTTTATCACACAATTCAGCCGATCTTGGGTTTTGCTACTCAGTGTTTGCTAAAGAGCAATAATACACACTATTTTACAACCTCTGTACCTGCTACAGCCTTGAAAAAGACCCATGTGGGTCAAAACTGTCAGCTGAATTGTGTAATAAAATCACCACGATACCAAGTGACCAGACTCCTAAATTAATTCTTGAGAACTATACAGTCAGTATATAACCTGAGATGGAAGGGCACTGTCTCCCAAGAACCCCTCGCATGCAGCAGTGTCCACCATATTTACCCATGATCAGCGCAGTGACCTGCATATTCTAGTGCTCTGCCAACCTTTGCACTATTGGAACTAGTCTGGTCAACCAAGTAAGGGCTTGGGATCCGAAAGGCCCGCTCCTCATCTTTATCAAATGCTAAGTACTCAAACCTGCCCAATCTAAGATTACCCCCCACCCCACTGATAATCAGGGGGGAATCGGAACCAAGCTTAACCATATGACTTTGAAGATTTTGGAGCAGCTTGATTTACTGATTATCACGTTTATTGCTGTAGAAATGTATAAGGCAGAGCGGTTGGAGGCCCAGCATGGCGGCATTAATAATAGTTATATTGGCATCTGCAAACTCTAGATATTCACTTTCCCAGCCCAGCGTTACAGCTATGTAGATTGCCAAGCTTCCAGAAGGTCTGCCTTTTTGCGTCCAGTTTTAACACCGGTGAATGAAACAGGTGGAAGGCCTGGGATGGATTTGTTCAATGTACCATATTTGTTGAAACCTGACGACCTCATGTTTAGTTACAAATTCATACCAAGATACGTCATGTAATTTATGTTGCAGGCCAGCATTGTTCCACACTATGATGTTAATAACCTGTTTTCTGGTCAGAGATGAGTTGTCACACTGTGAGCAATCCATTAGGATAGTGAGAAAAAATAAAATAGTCCACAGACCCACGTTTAATGGAATCCACAGATCTCCCCCATGTTTGTGAAGATAACAGAGATAAGCAAGTCAACAGCAGACAAAGATGTAAATAGTCCCAGGTCTCAAACAATTACTCTTTCAGGCCCACACAAATCCCAGAAGCCCATACTCAGGATCCAACAGAAGAGAAGGTGCACTAGCAAGGAGCTTTCCCTGCTGCAGTCCGTGATCTGCAAACAACACATTAGACAAGTCTGAAGTAACCTTGAAGAGCACATTGCAAGTTCTAGTCTGGAAACCCGGCACCCAATGAAAGACCCCTTTTGCACTTTCTTCTCAACCGAGATCGATTACTCAATTATACAATACACATCTCACTTGACCAGGGATAAAAAGGGTAGCCATGTGATGGTCTTGAGTGCATTAAGAGAGGCAGAGATTAGTGCATGCCACTGCAGTGAGGAGAATAGATAGCAAGAGAGTAGGGAGAAGTTACTGTGGAGGTGGAGGAGAAGGAAGTGGGTGCAGAAGAGAAGTGACTGAGTAAGTGGAGGAATGAGAAGCGAGACCAGAGGCAAAGTGAAGGTAGAGAGGGAAGTGGGAGAAAAGGTGGCAGTGGCAATTGCAGCAACACAGGTTGAACCAAGAGTGAAGGTGAATTTAGGAAAAAAGGAGGTAGAAGCTCTTCACAGGCAAAAAGAGGCAGACAAGTTCTCAAGATAGTAAAGTTTATTTAGAAAACAGAAAAGGAAGAGAGTTTCTTCAATAGCATGTAGTGAATAAAGAAATAGGGCCTCATAACTGTGCCGGTCCTGTAACAACGGTACAGGTAAACCTACCGGCATCGTTGTTACCGGACCAGCACAGTACAACTCTGTGGACAGGTGCCATCCTGCCCGCCAGGGTCAGACCTGCCGAGCGGATGGCACCTGCTCGCAGAGTTCTCACAGGAGCACCGGCACCGTTGTTAATGGTGCCGTTGCTCCCATGTCCCCATTCTAATGGACTAACAAAATGACCAGCGCCTGACTTCCTGGCTATGGGACTTGGAATAGCCTAGTGGCACCAGGAAGTCAGGCGCCGGCAATTCATTACCGGTCCGGCAGCGGTAGCCGTGCCTGTTTTACCGGCACGGCTACCGCCGGACCCATAATGAGGCCCATAGTCTTTTACAAAGTCTTTTTGCTTAATCTTATCCTAGACCCACTCCATAGTCCAGTGGAATACCCACATTTGTGTCTTTTTGTTGCAAGTTTTAGTGTTCTCAAACTCACATCCACAGAGTACATAGTAAGGGCCATTAAGGTCCACACGTTCTGGGCTTGATGAAGCCATATGTTCTTCTCCAGAAGTTTGAGGCAGAGGTGAATCCTTGACATCGGTTCACAGTCCCAGGGTTTCATGGACGGGCTTATGGGACTCTACCAGCTCCATGGACATTTCCGGCTTTAATACCACAGTCATAACCTCTGTGTCCCTCAAAGAGACTGCCTCTCGAACCTCCTCCCACCTCCTGAGTCTGCTCGGGACCAAACTGGCCTGCCACATTCTCCCTGGTCTTCCCTCCTCTTCAGGTCTTGTAGCTTTAACACCCTCCCCAGCTTTCCAGGCTGTAGTGGTGCTCTCCTTCTTCCACCTCCGCTGGACGGCAACTCTCTCGCTCCAACCTCCTCAGTACAAAACTCTCTCTAGATGACATCTTTGCTGCTCCACTGTAATTTCCTCCCTCCATCCCCCACAAATATATTCCCAGCTCTCTTCTCAATAGACCTTTCACTCGTTAATCTTCCCCAAACACCTTCCTCTAGCTCTTTCTAGAACACCTCATGGCTTCTCCTCCACTTGGGTGGTGCACAGGGACATGGATTAAAACGTTTTTTTGGGGAAGGTTTGTCCTTTAATTGGGACATGTGCCTGTGGTCATGTGGACTGGAAAAGGGTTGGCCTAAGCATATATTAGGGCATGCTAGTATCTTTGAATCTAAAGCTGTCCCAGACATGTGTGAGGTCTCCTTAACACCCTTTGGAATCTTGCTGACAATGCCTGCTTTAACCTGGGCTTGCTCAGAATGCAAATCAAAAACCAGGGAAGCTGTTCATTGTCAAGGTAGAGTTATGTTGTGGAGAAAATGCAACTTTGGATTCCTTGTGATACTATTTTCAACAGTCTTCGTTTTGACCTTTGCATAGAACCCTCGCCATGCTATGGTGGCGAGCAGGGGACAGTTCATACATAGTCTAGCAAAGAAACAGTACCGTTAATGCAAAGGTGGCGAGCAGTGGACGGTTCATACACAGTCTAGCAGATAACAGTTACACTAGTTGCAGGGTTGAAGTTGGCAGCAGATGGGTATGTGGGCTTCAATAAAAGAGCTTAAATGAACTCTTCGGTGTCATCTCATCAATCCCAAAAATCTTTTTTTATTTGACTTTTGGCCTCACGCACATTTGCATGCAGGAGCTATGCATTTGCTGACTGTGCCTTAACCACACTTTGGGGTACATATGTCTACAGTGCACATACTCTACCAATGGTGCACAACTTGTGTGCCTCCATTTTTCATGGACTAAAAGCACCTCCTTGAACTCCTTCCTTAGATGCTGCCAAGTTCAAAACTGTCACATACTTAAACTCTTCTCGTCGCTTTACCTGTGGAAACTGTCCTCTAACCCATGCTGACTCCTCCCCTTTCCAGCTAACCGACAATGTTCCCCTCTGCTGCTCTTAAGACAAAACTCCTAGATCAGAGACATCTTGTCCACCCTCCTGTGACCTCTTCACTCTCCTTTATCCCTAGTCCAAAATGGTGGAGATTGAGGTCAACAGGATCACAAACTACCTCAAATGAATCATAGCTGCAACCCTCTTCAATCTGGATTCTGTAGCCATTACTCCACTGAAACAGTATGTCCAGCATCTGGCTTCCTACTTCCTGACCTCTGCTCACCACTTCAATCTCTCCTGCATCCTCAACCTTCTGGATCTAGCCCCACTTTGTGACACAGTCTAGCACTCTGATCCATCTGCAACCTTGAATACTAAAAAACATCTCTCACCTTCTAACTTGCTGGCCATTTGTTCTTTAGACCCTGGAACACTGGAACCTCTCCTATATTTCTCCCAGGAGGAGTCCCACATGGCTCTGTCGTAGGCCCCACTGCTGTGTATGTTTTGCACCTTCCCCCTCTCTAAACTAATCTCCTTTGGATTCTTCTACCACCTCTTTGAGGATGATATCCAAATGTTCTCCTAAGCCTCCTTCACCCGTGACCTCTGAAACAAATCTCTGACTGCTAGCTGTCTCTTGCCTCCTCATATCTGCCCCAAAAACCACATCATGGCGTTGTCTTCCACAGTGATCCCCTGCTGCATGGATTAATCTCCTTAATATCGGCAAGATCTGCCCCTTACTCACTAACCACGCTAGAAACGCATGCAATCTTCAACTGAGTCTGTATTGGCCTTGGATACTGTTTGAACCTCCTCCTAAGCCTCCTGCACTACTCCGATGCGTCCGTGGACAAAAGCTTCAACATTGCCAATGACATGCTCTATAACCTGCCATCCGCTCCTCCATCCCTACTCGTGGCAGGGTTGCTGGCTGCCTGTCCATGCACAACCTGTCTCTTTACACATTTATTTGTCTTGTCTTGAAATCCATTTATGGATTACTCTACCTCCTGATTCTCTCTTGGTGTCCTTCGTTCCCACAACCTGCTTAATCCGTCTCTCCCTTGCTCGCCTGTTCACCCTTTTGTTACCACACCATTTCCCCCTCCATTGAACCCCCTTTTCCTGACATTAATAAAGCTATTATAAATAATCATAAATAAATTGAATCATTCATGTTAGCCCATATGTTTCACTTCCTTTTCACTTTGAAGGACCACCCTCCCTAACATTAACCCATTCTGAACATCCCCTGCTAACATCACTAAACCTAATAATTAACTACATGTAAATATGCCACTCTAGCTTTCAGAGTAGGTGTGTAACCCCCACCACTGACTAGTCATTTAACAGTTAGCCACTGCTTGTTAATCCCTAGTTAGGCATCTTCCTGGTTGAATGCTAAGTCTATCTTACTCTGTTAGCTTCTGTTGAGAACATCATGTTCACAATACAAATAAAAGAAGTCGGGATTAATGCAAAACATACTAACAGCTAAGTATAGTTTTTAATTGGTAGTTTGAATAAGGGCTCATGCCCTTAATCTGAAGTGAAGCCCATCATCCTTCATGTAAAAGAAAAGGATTCATGACAGAACTTTCATAACGAAAAAAAGTGGGTAGCTTGGGAAAAATAAATGCACTGGTCTGACCAGAGCACACAACTGGTTTCAGGACCTTGAAATCATTGGAATGGCGAATGAGGTTCTACCAATTGGTGCTATTCAACAAGCCCACCATTAATGTAAACAACATCTTAAAGAAAAGTGCAATCAGTGAAAGACTTACCGAAGGCAGACTTGTCAACGATCACACCAATGACGACATTGATATCTGTTAAGCATTCATCAACTCTTGGACAGTCTACAAAGCTGTTTGTTCACAGCTGGTTAACAATATTACTGTTTACTGACAATCATCCTCCATCAATGACACTGTCCATAGCATAAACACTGTCAAATATAAGCTTGTCTATGTGACACTCATTTACTTGTTAATTCACAGCACCATCTTCATCCATGACAACCTGGCTCTATCAATGGCAAAAAGGCCTCATAAGGGAAGGTCCAACACAGAGGTACTACTCATGTGCCCAAAAACACCACTTACATCAGCAAGTGGTAAAGCAACTTCTTCAGAGCTCACATTTTCTAACGCTGCACTAGTGCATTATATGACACCAGACTCCTCATTCCAGAAGGTTTGCCCTCCCACCCTGAAGAAATTCTGCAGGCATCAAATGTACAATCAATTGATCAGTTTGACACTGGTTTTTAATGCCCAATAGAAACACTTTTAGGTGAGGACTTTGGTTACTTTACAAACTTTAACAGAACTTGATAAAAGGCTATCACAGAAAAGGCAACCAATTGCAGCTATACTTATTTATATTGTACCACCACTAGTAACCCTAACACGTCCATTTAACAAAGGGAGCTGGTGCCGAAACCACAGTGCAGGACAAGAAAGAAGATTCCCTTCCATATGCTATTTCTGAGGACAGGGATACAAAGTACCCCGAAGAATCAGAAGAGGAAACCAGAGATCCTCAAGACCCAGCAGATTCCACTGGAGCCAAATCAGTGGGATTATTCATAGGGCCTCATTACGAGTATAGAGGTAGCCATGGTGCTATTAGCGCCATGGCTGCCTCCATACCGGGCTCCAATACCGGGTCATTCCGACATAGGAGGACCCAGTCATTCCTCCTTGCAGGAACCCATCCCTATTTGAGTCCCCATAGGGCTCAATGGGAAGGGAGGTAATAACAGGCACATCACAACTGGCCTGTTATTACCTCCCTTTTCCCCTCGCGGGAACGGGAAAGGACGCCTGGTTTTACCGGCACCCTTCATTACGGGAGCGCAAGCCTCGTAATGAGGCCCAAAGACTCTGGTTGGTGTGCAAAACCAATTGGACGTTTTTCACAAGCTTTGCTCTAAAAAAAGGCCTAAGAATCAATTTTTCCAAAACTAAAACCATGTAGGTGGGGGGTGCTGGGAAAAAGGCCTGAGCACGGGCAAACTCCAACTTGAATGACCAGCCCCTGGAGTCTGTGGACTCATACACATACCTGGGGCTGATCTTCTCGAACAATTTGAAATGGCAGGATCAGATAGCAAGGTCCTCACTTTTGCACCTGCGTCAGTGTTGCCTCATTAGAAATCTGGTGACAAGATTGGAGGGCGAGGCTGTTTCAGTGTCCTTAAAGATTTATTCGGCCCAGACAATCCCAGGGATAATATATGGTGCAGATTTATGGAGAGCGAATGATTGTACTACGATTCAGACAGCAGAAAATAAAAATTTTGAAAGCATTGCTGGGCCTACCCTGCAATGTGCCATCTACCCCAGTGGCATGCAAATTTGGCTTTATTGAGATCCAATATGCCATTATGATGCAGCCAGTTTAGGGAGGGTTTTTGCATTTGGAATAATGAAGCTTTGGCTTTGTTTAGGGAGGGTTTGGAGGAGGTTCTTGCAGCGCCAGGTGGTAGGAAACCTCCTTGGTTTAAGCATGTAAGAACTATGCTCTTTAACATCGGACTTAGGGATCTTTGGAGTGACCCTACAAGGCTGGGTTGTGCCTACAAGTCGGTACTTAAGAAGAATTTTAGAGAATGGGCATGGAGTAAGATGATTGATAACTGCCTAAAGGGGAAAAAAGCGAGGGCTTACCTGCTGCTTAAGGACGTGTGATGGTCGGAGGTATATTTGACCTACCGATGTCAGCAAAACTAAAATCCTGGTTTGCCAAGTTCCTATTAGGCATACTCCCATTAGCCCATGAGTCTTCTAAGTGGAAGGGCGGGCCTTGTTCCTCACCCGCATGTCCCCTTTTTCAAAGAGGGCGTGAGGATGAGGCGCTTCATTTCTTCTTTTGCAAAGCCCACTCTCTGGCAAGGAGGCGTTGGTTCGCCCCAGTTTGGAGCCACCTAGTATACTTCCAACTCCTTTTGCCATCCAAGCCTTGAAATGCTGTAACCTACCTGAACATGTGTTATTGGTCTCAACATTTTTAAGATCCGCATTCAAGAAGTGGGGGTCTATTATGAGCGCAAAAATGGGAAAGCAGTAGCCCGGGTAAGACACCTGCACATTGTGGTTTTTACAAGTGGTCATTGGTTTTATTACTGCATGTTTATTTTAAACAAAATGTTTTTACTTAATGAGATTAATATAGATATTAATGCAATATTTTTTTAATGTTTTGCATTGTAAATTGTACTTTGATGGAGGCCTGTCTTCCGAATAAAGTTATGATAAAGTTATAAACACTACCACCCCATGTCCCTTGGGTCCTCTGTACGTTAATCGGGCATCAACCCATTAATATTATGTTGGTCCCTAGCATCCTTTGGCTTAAACCACTGTGTGAGGCTGTCATGGCCTTCACTGTACGTGCTTTTGCACCGCTCTAAGAATCTTTCCGTGTGGGTGACACTTGACCAGCCCTTTGCTGTTATCCTCCTTCCTCTTGCTCTCCTCTTCCCTTCCAACTTTCACCTCTTCCACTCCTCTGCGGCTTTCTCTCTGTGCTTTTTCTTTTCCTCTTCGTTGGTTTGCCATGCTCTGGTCTCCATCACTTACCTTCTTCTGTTTGCATATGTCCTGCCCCCTCTGGTGCTGATTGATCTACCTGTTACGAAATATCCTAGTAGGGGACCAAATGTTGTAGCCGAAAGCAGTGGATACTGGACCTTGAGGAAGTTTATGTGGGAATTACAAGGGCCACCCCCACTGAGTAGATACACAAGGTCACAGAAGTGCACACACTTACAACATCCACAGAGTAGGTGTTGGCCACAAAGCCCTTGAAGTTACCTCTGCTCATGTCCCTAGAGAGCTATTCTAGCCCCTAGGCAGATCCAAACACCTAGCATAGGAATTGACGCTTTTCCCTGTAGGCAAACAAAAGTACACTGTTTTGGAATGATGAGATGACACCGAAGAGTTCATTTAAGCTTTTTTATTGAAGCCCACATACCCATCTGCTGCCAACTTCAACCCTGCAACTAGTGTAACTGTTATCTGCTGGACTGTGTATGAACCGTCCACTGCTCGCCACCTTTGCATTAACGGTACTGTTTCTTTGCTAGACTATGTATGAACTGTCCCCTGCTCGCCACCATAGCATTAGTGTAACTGTTCTCTGCTAGACTGTGTATGAACTGTCCACTTCTCACCACCTTTGAATTAACGGTACTCTTTCTTTGCTAGACTATGTATGAACTGTCCACTGCTCACCACTACTCCAGTACCGGTACTGTTTCTTTGCTAGACTATGTATGAACTGCCCACCATAGCTAAGCTAAACCGCTCCACGAGTAGCACATGCTCCACGATCCGCCGCCACAGGTTTTGTGCAATTGCACAAGGTTAGTAAATGACCCGAGACGGAGATATAACCACTAAAGTGCTCCTCCCCCATCCATGCCCATCACCCCTCATCTCCACACCAGCAGGCAATGTCTCCCCCTATGATATAGTGCTAAATGCCTTTAAAATAGCAAAACCTGCCAACTTCCTTCCTTTCTGAACACTGCCCAGACCACGCTTGACTACTTACTTGAAAAAGAATACCAACAAGACTGTCTAGCCATCACCTGCTTCAAATCATAAGCTGTAGGTATTGTTCAATCTAGACTACTCAAGGTTGATAGTAGTAACTCCTATTATAAGCCAATCCACCCACACTCGGCCAAATAATATGGCAGCCTCACTAGCTAACATTACCACCTCCCTAATGAAACACTACAACTTTGCAACCTCTGCAATGGCCCAGACTAGGATCACACTAGGGCGACTCTCATCCAAACCCCCACACCATCCGGAAGTGGGCTTCTCCCAGCCAACTGGCATCTTCCAATCAAACTGCAATTATGATCCTGAGACACGGTTAAAGAGCTATATCACAAATAACCATCTATGTAACTGGAAGTCAGAATCCTCATATTGTCACAGCTGCCCGTGCCTACTCACTGAGAGAAATAACAAATTAGCCTCTAGAACCAAGCTCACAAGAGACACAATCAGTACTACCGACCTAGCCACCACAAGAAGGAATCTACTCCTCGTAATCAGAACTACTTGTACTTGGGTAACTTCTAAAAAACTTCACATTACAAACTACAAAGTCAAGCTTGCCCTGCCATCCAACTCTCCTGGTCCAAATCCCAGAGTCAATATGCACTATATATTGCAGACATCATGGCATCGCGTAACCTTGATTTCCTAGCGATCACCGAATCATGGCTCCATGCAGCAGCAGGCCCAGCCATTGCCCTCACTGACCCAAACGACTATTCAATCTGCAGAATGGACAGACTAGCTGCAAGGCCAGAGGTCTACCCATTATAGTTAGGAATACCCTGAATATGAGAGAATCCCCTAACACAACAATCCCTTCTGGGAACTACTATCCGTAAAGATGGCCTTGACCCCAACCTCTCCTCTAAATATCCACCTCACATACAGACCACCAGGACCCGTACTCACCTTTGAAAACAACATCAGCCAGTTACTCTCATCCAACTCTAAACCAAAATCACAAACTATCATCATTCATGGGTGATTTGAAACTCTATTGAAGCATTGGTATCTATTGAAATTAGATCCAGATCTCCAATCATGTATAGATCAACTCAGGATTACCTACAGAAAAGCAAGAAATCTCAAACAAATATTGAGTCCCCCACATTTCGAACAACACTGGAAACAAAAAGGGCTCACTCAACTTTGGAACACTACCACTCTAACAGGAAACTTCAAATGTGGAACATGCACAATGTGCCAATATTCAGAGAATGGTTTGACCAAGGTTAAACTGCCCAACGGCTACGACTACAAGATAAATGATTTCATTAACTGCAAAAGCAAATACATAGTATATGCTATAAAATGTCAATGTTCTAAACTATATGTGGGTAGCACTATCAGGACGCTGAAAACCAGAATTTCGGAACATGTAAGAACTATTATAAATAAAGACTTCAGATTCCCACTTGAAGTGCATTTTCTAAATGATCATTTTGAAACGCACATGGACAAAATCAAATTCTTTGGGCTGGAAAAAGTGGTATTATCTTCCAGAGGTGGCAACATTGAAAAATATCTAAGACAGAGAGAAGCATTCTGGATATGTTCCCTTGATTGTTGTCACACAAGCCTGAATTTGGATTCAGAATTGGGACATTTTCTCTTATTGTGAAGTATTGTCTTGTGATGTATATTTTCTGATGAAATATTTTGATTATGAACCACAAGTGATATCTATTTGTATGATATTAAGAACATTTCAAATCTAACACACTACTCTTTATATATTTAAAACTGATCCACATTCGAGACAGAAGATTATTGACATTCACTCCAACAAATGTACAATCAGAAAAATCAATGGACCAACATAGGAAAGAGATTTATATTCTAAAATAATTTCCATATATAATGCATTTCCATGGCTATTTGTACAGCCAAATGAGCTGAACAAATTCCTTCTTTTAGGAATCAATCTATTATTCAACAATCATGAAAATTGGACCTTTACCAATCATGTGTTATTAACACATCGCAATTAACCTGACTCAAAATTAACCTGACTCAAAATGGCGTCTAGAAACGTTTCGTAAGGCTTAAATGAATGATCGTTGTGAAACCCTGACTCAAAATGGCATTTAGAAATGCTGCGTAATACATCTAAACCACTAATTGTTGTGTAAAAAACACACTTTGTCTTATAGGCACCAGCATCAAATGAAGGAACGCATGAGGTTCCTTCATATGAATAATGCTTATTTCTCTGCACAAGCAACGCCACTATATCCTCTATCTTTAGAAACCATCAACCAAATCCAGGAATGTCCGTAACGTCCCAATAAGTTACGGTACGTCATGACACAACATGAACTTAAAGCAGCCATTTTTAAATCATTCCGTGCCCCGTCCACCGATGGAAAGCCAGAGCGAAAGTTGAACCAACAGTCTCAATCGTAAGACTGACAAGGTAAGACAATTCAGACTACATTTTCATTCTGAATCCAAATGACCATGTATCTAGGCACTAAAAGAGACTGAAATCAGAAACATTTCCATCTTTCCGATTCATTTCTAGACAACCAATTGCTGACAATTCGAAAAAATTAAAATCCCAATAGGACATTAAGGAAGAATTAAATAAGGTTGCATGAACCAAACACAGGGCAATTTTCTTGAGCCATCAGCAAAATAATTATGGAATAACACAATAAGAACACTTCTTCTTGTTTTCCAAAAAAAACATGTGAGAAACCACAAAACAAGATTTTGATAAATATTCCAAATTAACTTTGGATGATAAACGTGCATAAAGCCACAAAAATATTTGTTTTTTCATATGCTATACGAAAAAGAAAATGTACTGCCTTGTTCTCTTTTTTCTATTCTTATGTTCACTTTTTGTTAATACAAATCGTCTTTTTTACTTTAATATTTTTTAGCGTTATAATCAATTGTTAAAATTATTTTTTAGGCATTTAACACTACATATTGTATGGAATATAAATGTCAAAATGACACCCTCCTGATGAACCATTAACAATGGGGAAACACGTGTCGAGGGAAATTTGCAAGAAGCAAATGTGCAATTAGAAGGAAATTTGCAAGAAGGAAATGTGCAGTTAATAAACATTTTTTCATCTATCAAATTGACTACATACATGTCTCTTTTGCTCACCAAACAAAGGTGCGCTAGAATTAAGTGACTAGTATCTTCTAATCATGTACAATAATTTGATACATTCAGCAGTCTGAATGTTACTAGTCTTCTCTAACGCAGCACCCATCACAACATTGAATAACTAACAAATCCCATCTTAAAGCCATCTCGCCATCAATTGTATTATAGGCTGCCCAAATTCTTCTTGGTCTCAATGACACGCTAGACAAAAATGCACTTTCCCTTGCCAACATGATTTCAGCACTGGGATTCTCACACCGAATCCAAAACCCGACACATGTCAAAGGAAAGATCCTAGATTGGATAGCAGACCTAAACTGCAACTCAGTCGTCACCGCAAATTCTGCCTGTCCTTGATCGGACCACCACCTTATAACCTTTAACATCGACACTAAGTCAGGCCCAGTCAACTGTCCACAGCTGGCATCGGCAGCCCCAACAATAAACAAGCGGAACAGCACACCCAATACCCTCCTTCCTTTATTGCTACCAATACTAGAGCCTGAAAATGTCCTAAATAATGACCCTACTCTAGTGACAAAAAAGTATAATGAAACAATACTCACAGCAATAGATAAGCTAGCTGCTCTAACCTCTTGCAAAGCCAAACAACTGGCACACTTAAACCAATGGTTCGCCCCTACCCTAAAAGAGCTAAGAAAAGCTAAGAGAAGAGCAGAATCACAGAGGAAAAAACAACCTAATGAACTAAACTTCACCAAAGCAGCCCAGGTATACAAACAAGAGTTACTGCTGACAAACAACTCAGTTTACAAAGATAGAATTGACAAGGACAAGTCTAAAAGTAAGGAACTATTCTCGATTCTCTGAGAACTAGAATCAACGGTTCTCCAAGCATAAAGCTGCACCAAGGAGGCAATCTGGTGTTCTAACTTCCAGAATGTTCTTCTAGATAAAATTTCACTACTGCAATCTAAAATCTCAGCCAAAAAAACCAAATCCTTCCTTCTGAACAGACTGTCAAGCCCACGAACATCACAGCTAACAAGGGACTCCCTCAATTTGAATTCACTGATGTCACAAACTCAGACGTCCTGCATATTATCTTGAGCCTTAAACCCTCAAGATGCCAAGGTGACCCTTGCCCCCCACAGTCATAAAAGACTGCGCACCACAATTGACTCCTTTCATCACCAGGCTCATCAATGCCTTATTCAGAAACAATTGTGTCCCAACAGACTTAAAAACGCATGGGTGTTGCCCCTACTAAAGAAACCCACACTTGACCCAAACATACCAACTAATTATCGCCCTATCACTACAGTGCCATTCTTAATAAAGATACTAGACAGGGTAGCATACCTTCATATTCAGAAATATTTTGAAACTAACAACCTCATGGGCTGAGTCAGTCTGGGTTTCATGGTACTGAAACAGCCCTTTTGGACTTTAAAATCCAAATGAACGAATTAAAAGATAATGGAAAACTGGCCCTTCTCCTACCAGACCTCTCAGCTGCATTTGATCTCGTGGACCATAATGTCCTGTGCAAACGCTTAGCCTCTGCAGCACATTTCTCCCTGAACGCCACACAATGGATAAAGCCCTTCTTAACAGATAGGACAATGATAGTCTTCTCCCCCAAGGATGAAGCCAAACTCACAGCGGTTACATGTGGTGTGCCTCAAGGGTCATGCGTCTCACCAACGCTATATAACATTTTCATCAAACCTCTATCTGACCTCTTGGATGATTTGGGTGTCACCTACACTAATTATGCAGATGACACCCAAATCCTCATCCCTATCATGGATGATCATGCCACTGACACCACCTCACTCAATGCCATCTACCTTACAATTCAAGCAATATGGTTTATCACGAACTGTGTCTCAACGATTATAAGACTGAGTTGCTCATTATAGGTTCTCAACTCCGGCTATCTAAAGACTCCTACAACTTCTTTTACATTGATGGCAACATCATTAAAGTCTCCAAGGAGGTCAAACCTCTTGGCTTCTATCTGGACTCCTCACTCACTTTGTCAAAAAAAGTCAATGCAACCTCATCAGCAACAGCATACACATGCCAACTGATCACTGCATATACACCCTTCCTGTCCTTCCCGGACAGCTGCATCACCCTGGCCAGAGCCCTCATCCTGACGTGCCTGGACTACTGTAACGTCCTATATGCCAGGACCAGGAATCACAACATTAGAAAACATCAGGTATTGCAGAACAACGCCTTGAGAGCTACTCTCAATTTCCCCATAACTACCCACATCTCTGCAACTAGACAAAATGTCTACTGGCTCCCAGTACAAGAAAGCATCTCGTTCAAAACCCTCACACTAACCCATAAATGTCTCCATCAGGCAGCCCCACAATACCTTTCTAACAAAATTGCTAAATCTCATTGTGATAGACGCACAAGAACATCCTACATGCATCTCCTGGCCACGCCAAGATTTAACCTTCAGAAAGCGGGGGCAGCAGCTTTTCCACAATAGCTAGCAAACAAAGGAACATCTGCCAGTCAACGCAGGGCCCAAGGCTCTTTCTGGATCTGCCAGAAACAACTCAAAACACACCTGTTCGCCCAAGGTCTGAAAGTATGAATTTCTAAACTATCCACAATATCTCTGTACATACTGCACTCTCATAAGCACATTCAGGGATGACCCAATCATCTTTGTAAGAGAATGTATATAACTAATGTAACAAATGTAAATACTATTCTAACCTTAATTGTAAGAGAATGTATATAATAAATGTAATTAATGTAAATGCGACTGTATTGATATATATATAAGCTAACTGTTGCAACTTCCTATGTAAGAAAAGCGCCCAGATGCCTTAGGGTTGGGTGCGCTATATAAATAACAAAATAAATAAAAATAAATAAAACTGTCACAGTTCCAAAACAAAACATTCTCAATGACCTGCTACATTCCATGGTAGAATATGACACAGGGGACCGATTTGATATTAACATCAGGACATAACAGAGTCACTAAGAACAGGCAGCTTAATTATTGACAATTTCCCCATCCTGGGAGGTGGACTAAAGTACATGTTAAGTCTTTTTATTTTAACCTTTATTTATAGCATGACAGGCACAATTACACACACTGATAATAAGCATGTATACATATCCATCACTGTGCAAGCACATTCAGCACATTACATCATTCATAGAGCTGTGGCAACGCATTGCGAGTTACATAACCTGTAGGCACACTGATTATCAGAGTCCAGCCAACATGGCTGTCTTGTGTTCACTTCTAGCCTACAAAGATCTGCAATTTCGATCACAGCAACTATTTGCATTAACGTGATCAATGAGAGTGAGGCTGGTGTACATGGATGCTGCTCCACTGGGTGAGTAAGCAGTTAAAGCTATTTTTGTAGAATGTGTGGCTAAATATTAGATGTAATTAATAGTTGCATCCGAAGTGCTCAGGAGTGCAGTTACACTCTCACAGTGAGGATCGAAGATCGGAGGGGTTTCTTTCTGGCACTGATTGATTTGGCTCGGAGTATCGGCTATCAACCCTACTGTCTGCATCAGGGGAGTACATCTCCTCGGACGTAGCATGCGCTTCGGAAGTGTCAGAAGCATAGCCACAGTCTTGCAGTCTGCATGGGTGCGGAGGGTGCCGCATGGCTTGATGCACGAAGTGAAAATGGTATCCAGGAAGATTGCTTGGACCTTTGGACTGCTGTAGGCGGTGAGTGCCGAAATATAGAAGTGCCTGGTTAGCAGCATTGGAAAGATTGCGTGAAATGCCTGGCAAAGGAAAACCTAAAATCGTGTACCAGCCACGTTCAACTAAAGCAGTACAAAGTGGTATGTTAACAAGGTCAGTAGGTACTATGAGTGATGGTATACAGAGTGTGTCTACAGAACATGAGGGCGGAGTACCTTATGCAATACATAAAACTGGAGCAAATGGGAAAATTGTGCACTTCTTTGGTGCTGGTGTGGAGGCATCTAGTAAATCGAATGATGAGCAGAGCATGCTCCAGAATTCTAAATCGACTGCAGTGGACAATAACGCCCTGTTAAATATGTGTTATTCCTTACAGAGTGAGATAATTCACAGCAAAAGTAAGGATGATTGATTTGGTAACATAAGTGATGGACACTGTGAGACCACTATTAAAACACAGTTTAACTGTGACGCCAGAGCTATTTGCTGACAGACACAATTAAAGTAATGATATGTTAATCTTAGCTAGCTCTACCATGACTGCTACTTCAATATCTACTTTACAATTTGCTGTAAACATTCTCCTAAAGTTATGTAACAAGATCTATGAGGACTAGTGTGCACATGGCCTGCTATCCATCACATTGAAAGTACCCTGGGGAAAGCTATAGGTGGGTACCCACAGGATAATGTAACGAGGTTGGTGGCCGACAGTGAGGAGAGATTTGAAAATCTTGATGTAGATGCAAATAGGGAGGACGCTTTGGAAATAACTGACAAAAACAGAGTAGTAAAGGGAACAGATAAAGTGGGAGCTGATGGAGGCGAATACAACTGGGACTGGTATGTCACAGATAAGGAGAGAAGCTCATTGAAAAAACCTAATATACTAAAAGCGAAAAAGGGTAACACAAAGGTCAGGTCAAGAGAGGCCACAATTAAGGATATACCTATAGAACGTATGATTGAGGTGACACAAGGGCTAACACCAGGAAAGAAAGGAAGAAAGAAAACCGCTGAATGAAAAGAATAAGAAAGAGAGAAAGGACATTAACCAGCTGGGTAATAAAGAAACCAGATCGTGAGAACACAGATGTATCAATGCAGTTATTGGGGAAGATTCTTTGAATAGTATTGTCGTTAGTAGTAAAAGTGACAAGCGATGAGCACAGCATTCAGGAGAGGGGGAAGATTGTACGTGCTATGGGCGTACACTACGACGACATATCAAAGGGAGCGAAGTAAAAAGTGTGAGAAATGACATTACGAAGATTTCTGTTGAAAGTAGGCCGGCACACCACGAAGATGGAAGTGCTGTCAGTAATAGTGAAACAAATTTAGAGATAGATTCTAAAAGTTGTATTATTAGAAGTGTCTTCCAAGATAGCAAATGTACATGGATTAACAGATCACACATCTGCATCTATTTCAGCTGATACCCACACTTAAGACCTTCAGCTCTAGAGATATTGAATTTGTTGAGATTTTGGAAAACAACATAAATAACACCTCAAGGATCCACTGTTATTCAAGGGAAGACTGTGGGATTTGTTAAAAAACACATAGGTCCTTTAAATGGGGTATGACCTTGATTTGCATAAGGCCAAAAGTGATGCTAGGGCGGGTAGACTAGTAAATACCCAGTATTCGGACCTGAAGATTACAACAAATAATCAGTGTGTGCATTGTGTCTCGTGCTTGCTGACTTGCCGGTCACCCTTTTAGAGCTCCGAGTCTTGTTGTGTGGAGTCTGTTTCCATTTCTACATTTTCCTGGAGACGGTCTTACTCTACAAATACACACCAACAGCGCAGAACACACGCTTTGTGTGTACAGTGTGTCTCGTGCTTGCTGACTTGCCAGTCACCCTTTTGGAGCTCCAAGTCTTCTTGTGCGGAGTCTGTGTTCCATTTCTACATTTTCCTAGAGGCAGACTTACTCTTCGAATACACACCGACAGCACGGAGTGCACACAGTATGTTTGCAGTGTGTCTCGTGTCTCCTGTGTCCTGAGTCCTGAGTGGGAGTCGGTGCTGGTCTCCACTACAGCTGAAGAATCATGTCCAACCCACAGCCCGGGATGGGGTCTGGCAGCCGTGTACACGCCAGCAACTTAGACTCCAAGAGGTGCTATTGTGGAGTTCATCAACGCCTCTGAAGGTAATTGCTCCATTTACTCCTGAGATCTTGATTTCTAATTCAGGGAATGAGTCGACGCCCACTGCTGCTATATCTCATTCTAATACTATCAACAGAACACTTGCGAGTGGACTCCCGGCTAATCCTTTCCCCTCCTTTGAACTGGAGAAACCTGAATACAAGGGGGGACATAGATGACATCTTGCGGGTGGAAAGGATTAGGGTTCTGGCTTTTTCCAATAGTGATTGCTATGTGAAAACCACAAGCCCCATGGAAGCTCCTCCCTTTTACAATGGTCCAGCCTGCTAATATTGTTGCAGACCGAGTCTCTGAATCTAAGGAACCTGTGGACTCACTGTATCTTTCCAGCCTTCCTGCTTGCAGTACTTCTACTTTGAGTTTATCAGAGGTAGTGCAGTCTGCTCCAATTTCCATTCGCCATGATTACCTATTGAACGAGCGAAAGTCCCCGTCATCAGCCCTTAAGATCCAGCCTTCTTCTCTTATGGCACACTTGTCTCGTGACATTGTAGAGATATATACTCAAATAGAAAGTCACAAAAAGAACAGTGAGGGTGGTCGCTTGGATGGTATTATTTCAACGGACCTCCCTGCCTTAGAATCCCTCTCTGGGACCCCAAAGGTGCCGGGGAGGCGTTCTTCTAATATGTTTCAGCTGGAAAGCTTGCCTGTGGGGAACACAAATCTTTCCCTGCCACAACAGGAACGCTCAGTCTTTTCTCCTGCTGAATCAGGAAATGAGTGCTCCCAACAAAAGAAAAATTGCAAATCTGAGCATGAGAACGTCTTGCTGACGCTACTGTTCTTCAACTGCAGAACAACGTCATGGCAGCTTTAATGATCTCGTTGGCTCCCTTTTCCAAGCTATACGAGTCTCTTAACGACTCTTTGAAAGATCAAACTACCCTCCTGGCGATGATGCACTCCAAACTAATATATTTGGAAAATGTTGTCAATACTGTGCATAACAGACTGCACAAAGAATCAAAATCCTCACTGACATGGCAGAACAGTTTATGCGACTTTGCCAGGTGGGAGGAGTTTGATAAAAACACCTTGATGGGGGCCCTCTTTGAAGATTGTAATTGGATGTGATCTTTTCATAAACACGCAACTGCGGCCACTATAAAGACAACTGAGCCCATGGACCATTTGCGTCGAACTGTATTGAAACAACAGACAAATGTAAGATTAGTGAGTACTAACACATCCGAACCATCTAAATTAGCGGTTGCAACAATTCTGGATGTGTCCATTGTAGTTATTGAATCGACCTCTGTTGGGTCTTCCATGTTGGTCATGGATGTGAAATAATTGCATAAACCGCCCCCTACAAACGACAAAATAGTGCCTCTTTAGTGTTCTCTGGATAGGGGTTCCACCGTGGCTTGTGTTATTTCTCGAGCCACCGACAACCCAGAACCCCCTTGCATGAAACCCTTCTCAATGTTTGATAAATCGGTGAAATCCGACTTTCTGAACTTCAAAGTCAAGCCTGCACATCAACAGCAGAAAACATCTAAAAATCAGCATCCCGAAGTCTAACGGGTCTGGAGCCTTTTTAAAAAAAAACTGAAGATCCCCCCCTAATAAGTCTCCAATAGAACAAAGAAGGAAAGAGGGACAACATGACTCAACCCCTCCTGCTGCGATGCCTCAGCTGAGAACCATGAAGAGGTGAGAGGTGTGATACCTCAAACTTTAACGACACAGGGGTGTCGGCTCTATTGGCGAATGTTAGTACATATGATGAGGATAGTGTGTGGGGAAATCTAGGCTCTGTGAACTCCGAGCCATCAGTAAAGGTTGACTGCTTGCCTGTCCCTAAGGGAAGGCTTGTGGGGTTTTGCTCCGGTAGCAGCGAGATAACCAAACATGAATACAGGAATGACAATTACAAGAACCTTGAACAAACAAGATTGGCTGTGTGTGCAAAGCTGCATGACCCAATGAGCAAGCGTTCTCCTTTCAAATTGAGAACATTTGGAGGCTCTGCTAACACCACAGTAGCTCAAACTGGACTCATCGCTCACTTTGTCAAAACAAGTCAATGTAACCTCATCAGCAACAGCATACACATGCAAACTGATCAATGCATGTAGACCCTTCCTGTCCCCAGACAGCTGCATCACACTGGCCAGAGCCCTCATCCTGACTCGGCTGGACTACTGTAACATCCTATATGCCAGGACCGTAGAAATGTATTGAAACTGCTCCATCATATCCCAAAATTTGAGCTATATTAACTCTGACGATATTAGGGTGGTGCATTTCATTAATAAAAAAAGGATGTATTGGGACATTTTACATCTAAATTCTGTATTGATTAAATCCATTCTGATAGAAGCGGGAGGAGATTTTTTGCCCCTGGGCTTTGAATTAACGGAATACATTCCCATGATAACGTTCTTCTAAGAATGTGAAGTGTGCTAGGGTTCAGCATGATATACTGCCAAAGTGAAGTGGGTAGGACAGAGACTCAACTAAGCACCTGCCCTTAAAAGTGATGATTAATGGATTAAGCCCCCCCATCACTGAAGGGCTGAAGATTCAAGAGGTTCATGGCTCTACTGCATCTAATATAGGCACACAAGACTGGTCATGGCTGGCTGCTGCTCTGCCCCTATCAGAAGATCATTAGTGCCAGGCTGTCATCTCAGCCCCGGGACTTTGTACAGGCTCCTGGAATTCCAGGGGTTTTGTCCATTTTTTAAATAACAAAGACCTTAATTTGGGACGGTTTGACATCCTATCTCTACAAGAAACCTGGCTAAGAGTGAATCCCTGTTGAGAGGGTTTCGAATGTTACCTAAACATGGCTCAAAAAGGTCAGATGGGTAGCCCTTATCCGGGCCTATTGATCCTCATAAAAATTGGGAAGGGATTTGTTGTCCGGGAACATCTTAATCCTAGTATCTTTGTGCAATTGTTGATTGTGGAAAAATCAGAAGGAGGATGTCAGGATGTAACCATCTTTGCAATCTTTAATTTGTACTGGGACATTATGTGCGACAAATATATTTTTATTGACTCTGTAATGGAACCAATTGATGAGGTCTATATTGCATTTAATAATCTGCACATTATTGTATGTGGTGATCTCAATGTTAAACCTTTGGACAACCAGGGCAGATTGGCCCCTAAAAATGTTTTACTCAAAGAGGGCTATTCGATGGTCTGATGAGACCTCTAATCAGGGACTCTATATGCTAAACGACCAGACAAAGGGTGATACTACTGCAGTATGTACATGGGCAAGGGGCAACCAGCAGCCCTCTTTAGATTGCTGTTATGCTTCTTCCAACGTTTGACCAGCGACCATGACTTATTGGATTTGAGTTGTGCAGGAGTTGCCTCTTCAAGACTTTTCCGGCAACCAGTGGTATCGATTACACAGGGAAGAAACAGAGTTTAGATCAAACCCAGAGAAATGCCAGGCCTTGCAGCTAGGTTGATCAGATGCCTGTCAGGAGCAGTTCCAGAGGTTGAATATGCATGGATTTTGGAAGACTTCAGTAAATGCTCTAAGCAATAAGGCCCTTGCCGCAGGGAATGCCCCTGCGGCGAGGGGCTTATTGCTATTAGTACCCCGGCCTGCAAGACCGGGGTACTAATATCATTTTTTCTGTTCCGAACCGCTACAGCGTTTCAGAGCAGAAAAAAAAGAATGCCAATGGAAATGGCCGCCGGGGAAGGGAAAATGGAGTCTGTTTTCCCATTCCATGGCGGCCATCGGGAGCGGACACACTGGGAACAGAAGTGTTCCCAGCGCGTTCGCTCCTGAAAAAGGAGAAATAAGAAGGTAAGTGGGGTTGGGACGGCGGGGAGGGAATCGTTTGCAGGGAAGGGGGAGGAAAAAAAACACTTACCTGAATCCCCGGGGGAGGATGGCAGCCTCCAGCCGTGTGGAGGCTCGGAGCAGGGATGGCCCCGTTTCGAGCCTCCTCATTGGCTAAGGGGCTGCCACTCCCCCTGCCGGGAACAATGGCAAGGAATCCCAGCCGAGGGATTCCCAGTCGAATAAAGCCCCAGCGACGGCCAATCAGAATGTTTGTTACATTCTGGTTTACCCTCGCCGGGTACTAATTTTCAGACTTACCCTGAACTTAAACCCCTTCAGATATACAACCTTCTGCTAGTGGAGGCTGCAAAACTCCTCCGCTCCGACATAAGGAAACATAAGAGCAAGGAAAGTGACATTTGGGAGGGCTTGATCAAAAAACACAAAATAAAAGGGCAGAAACTGGTTGATTGCTAGCAGAGGGGTAAGAGCACAGCATGATTCTAAACATATGTTGAAAACATTATCTAAATCTAAAACCAGGTCCCTTTGGGAATTAATCAATAGCGACAAAAGATTTCAATCTGCACTACAATCAACCCAAGTCTCTGAAGAAGTGTGGATTGACCAATTTACAGCCCTCTTCTCAGTGGGACCCCATAATGTAGCCACCAAAAGACCCCGCTGTTTAATACATGGGCCTTTGAGTTAGATCTAGAGGCCATTGTAGCAAACATCAAAGGTCTAAGCTCCTCTCGTGCTCCAGGGCCCAATGGATTAACGATGTTAAAGGTGGCAGTGATGCCTTGGGCTGAGTTTATTTTCCTGACATCCCGCGATGAAATGACATGGAACCGTGACCAGAAAGATCGAGACCCATAAAAGTTTAAAACAAGGTTGCCCCCTTGTCCCGATACTGTTTAACCTTTACATTTCTGACCTATTTAAAACACAGAGATCTGTTTCTGCATTCCCCCCGAAGCTCCAGGGTTCCCCCATTCCATGGATTTTGTATGCGGATGACCTTGTCTTAATTGACCAAACTCTGGTTGGCCTCCAGTGTAGACTATCCAAATTCATGGTGTATACAATAGGAAATAGACAAACTCCCAGGTAGGTTCAAGGGCTACTAGGAGTTTGCAGACTTTCAGAAGACCCAACACCTTCCCCCAAAAAAAGGCAATGTAGACCCAGCCAGATAGCAAGTTCAAACTACAGTTTCTTACAGCCAAAACCAACAGGGATCCGATCAAGGATTGAAGAAAATCCAAAGACATCTGAACGTCTCCTGGCTCGCAGGCCAGTTTTGTATCCTGATTGCGTCATAGTGACGTCACAACCTGGGCCATACTCCAGAAAACCTATTGCCATCTGGGATTGGACGTCAGGAGCTTAATAACCTATACCTTCTCTTATATGAGTTACTCTACTGGCCCTTGCATGTCAGGTGGCTGGCCTGGTCCTTCCCCAAATTACTATCTCTAAACAATGTTGCAGTGTGAGGGTCTTACCATTGATTCATGCCTGTTGCTACCCAGCCCTAGGATACTGAACTGTGGTTGGCTAAAGCTGACGTCCCCAGGCCTGGGACCCGAAATGATTCACAGCTCTTGGTGTACCTTCTCATGATAATAAGAATGATATGATATGGCATTTATAACGCGCCTATACACAAGTATACTGTACCGTGTCTGCATTGTAACTTGTGAGTACCACCATAGTATATGAGAGTGCCTGTTCATCTAGTGCAAAACTTGTCTCACGTTCTAACATCTTTGTTGCAAGCTTCTGTCTAGCGGCGTGAGACCGACTCGCTTTCCCAGCTTCTGGTTTCGATTCATCATCTGAGTCGGCTGGGTCACGTGTTCGGAGACCATGATTTGGAGCTTCTACAGCTCTGAATTACTCTGAATTATGAGGACTTATTTGCATTTATTGCAGCTGGTGTTACTGTCGTTCAAAGAATGGAATGTCACTCATATCTGGTGTCCTTGGCAGCGGGATCTGTCTCGCACATTTGCTCTCTGTTCAGCCTGAATTCGGCTCAGCTCAGCTCTAAGAGGCTTCTGGCCTGCTGTAATTTTCCTAGGCCATAATGTGGCTTCTAGATGTTTGTGTTATTCTATATTCACCAAACGTTAGTCACGCGTGGTTCTGTCAGGTCCCATAGGTGCTTCTGCAGTTCCATAAGGTTAATTGCATATAAGCATCTGCAAGCTTTGGTCAGGATCTCTTGCTTCTTGCAGTTTCTGCGTTGCTCTGTTAAGCTAATGACAAAATAAAAAAGGCAATGACACTATTGATCTGTCCTATAACTTATAGAACTGTACGCATATGTTCTTCATGTATTCCGGTGCATGTTTATGTCCCGATGTGCGGATGGCAGGTGTGCTTCCTGTCTAACGCTGCTATGTCGTGGTGTCTCTAACGACGTTGGCACATGGCTTCTTTGCACTTTAATCAATACTGTTAATCGAGGTCTCTTTAGTTGCAGCCTGAGGCTCTTTGTCCACTCTGAGTAAGGTTTGCACCACTCCTATTCTGTAGGGCTGGCTGAGTGGATACCTCTTGACATACTGATCGATCATTGGAGCACTGGGAATCGGTCTGAAATAGTATGGCCGATCCCGGTATCTCCTGGTCTTCTTCTGTGTCATGTACCTTATAGGAGGAAGAGGAGGGGCTGAATTTGCCCATCGCTCTTCAGTCCCCCTCTGATCGACTTGTCAACCATATCCTTGTATGACCACCCTTTTGCTCTGGGCTACCATATCTTTGTTATTCCTCCGAGGTGGCCATAATAGTTTGTGTGGTCATCAAATGACCAGTGCATGTCACAGCATACTCCTTTGGGGTTGCACCAAACCCACTTACCTTCGTAGAACTTTGGAGCATGGGGATTGTCCAGCTTTATAGTCCCTGCTCAAAATAGTTCATACTGCGCAATCTTCGTTCTTAGCTTGTCCCGTTCTGCAACAATCTCATCCCTTGTTCCTCCTATGTTTACATCCATCAGGATCTACATTCCAATTGCTTCTTCTGCTGTTTTCTTGCACCTTCCAATGCATATCTTGATCCCACATATTGATGCTGCTCCCAGCACGAGGGCTCCAGCTATCACATTCAGTCCGTCTGACAGCCATGATGGCATCCATGATCAGATACACGCCAGCCAACTCTTGTCCTTCCCTGTTCCTCGTGCTTCGTCCTCCATTTTCGCATGCATCTGTGCCAACTGCGAAACTGCATCTGAGAGAGTTCAGTTATCCTCCTCGTTAGCTGGTACGAATGTGCAACATGAACTCCCAATATTTGAATAAACTCCTCCTTCCATGGCCATGAGGGGATCCAGAACGTATCTATTCTGGAGCGCCACCAACCTTATTGCTCTGAGCTCTTCTTTTATGGCAATGAACCCATTTACTCTATAGTTTATTGTTACCATCAGCTCCCAACAAGTGATCTGTAACCACTTAGCATTAGGGCATGTTTGTATTCCGAGTATTATTGATGCAAAGAACATTTGTGTTCTGCTGAACAGCCTGTGTTCCACTCGGATCTCATCCACTGCCTCTTCTGATGCCTCTGAGAAGTAATTCCCCCCTCTCTTTACTCTGCTCAATCCTGTCTGCTTCTCTGCCTTTTCTATCTGGGCTGTTGGTGCTATCTCAACCAAGATCCTCCTTCGTCTGCTATTATCCATCTTTGGGAATTCATCGAGCTTCCCATCCTTTTTGGGTACCACCAACAAAGGCATGTTGATGTGTACCAAGGAACATACTCCTCCCCATACCCTGAATATGAGAGAATCCCCTAACACAACAATCCCTTCTGGGAACTACTATCCGTAAAGATGGCCTTGACCCCAACCACTACTCTAAATATCCACCTCATATACAGACCACCAGGACCTGTACTCACCTTCGAAAACAACATCAGCCAGTTCCTCTCATCCAACTCTAAACCAAAATCACAAACTATCATCATTCATGGGTGATTTGAAACTCTATTGAAGCATTGGTATCTATTGAAATTAGATCCAGATCTCCAATCATATATAGATGATCAACTCAGGATTACCTACAGAAAAGCAAGAAATCTCAAACAAATATTGAGTCCCCCACATTTCGAACAACACTGGAAACAAAAAGGGCTCACTCAACTTTGGAACACTACCACTCTAACAGGAAACTTCAAATGTGGAACATGCACAATGTGCCAATATTCAGAGAATGGTTTGACCAAGGTTAAACTGCCCAACGGCTACGACTACAAGATAAATGATTTCATTAACTGCAAAAGCAAATACATAGTATATGCTATAAAATGTCAATGTTCTAAACTATATGTGGGTAGCACTATCAGGACGCTGAAAACCAGAATTTCGGAACATGTAAGAACTATTATAAATAAAGACTTCAGATTCCCACTTGGAGTGCATTTTCTAAATGATCATTTTGAAACGCACATGGACAAAATCAAATTCTTTGGGCTGGAAAAAGTGGTATTATCTTCCAGAGGTGGCAACATTGAAAAATATCTAAGACAGAGAGAAGCATTCTGGATATGTTCCCTTGATTGTTGTCACACAAGCCTGAATTCGGATTCAGAATTGGGACATTTTCTCTTATTGTGAATTATTGTCTTGTGATGTATATTTTCTGATGAAATATTTTGATTATGAACCACAAGTGATATCTATTTGTATGATATTAAGAACATTTCAAATCTAACACACTACTCTTTATATATTTAAAACTGATCCACATTCGAGACAGAAGATTATGACATTCACTCCAACAAATGATTTATATACAATCAGAAAAATCAATTCACCAACAAAGGAAAGAGATTTATATTCTAAAATAATTTCCATATATAATGCATTTTCATGTCTATTTGTACAGCCAATTGAGCTGAACAAATTCTTTCTTTTAGGAATCAATCTATTATTCAACAATCATGGAATTGGACCTTTACCAATCATGTGTTATTAACACATCGCAATTAACCTGACTCAAAATTAACCTGACTCAAAATGGCGTCTAGAAACGTTTCGTAAGGCTTAAATGAATGATCGTTGTGAAACCCTGACTCAAAATGGCATTTAGAAATGCTGCGTAATACATCTAAACCACTAATTGTTGTGTAAAAATCACACTTTGTCTTATAGGCACCAGCATCAAATGAAAGAACGCATGAGGTTCCTTCATACGAATAATGCTTATTTCTCTGCACAAGCAACGCCACTATATCCTCTATCTTTAGAAACCATCAACCAAATCCAGGAATGTCCGTAAGGTCCCAATAAGTTACGGTACGTCATGACACAACATGAACTTAAAGCAGCCATTTTTAAATCATTCCGTGCCCCGTCCACCGATGGAAAGCCAGAGCGAAAGTTGAACCAACAGTCTCAATCGTAAGACTGACAAGGTAAGACCATTCAGACTACATTTTCATTCTGAATCCAAATGACCATGTATCTAGGCACTAAAAGAGACTGAAATCAGAAACATTTCCATGTTTCTGATTCATTTCTAGACAACCAATTGCTGACAATTCAAAAAAATTAAAATCCCAATAGGACATTAAGGAAGAATTAAATAAGGTTGCATGAACCAAACACAGGGCAATTTTCTTGAGCCATCAGCAAAATAATTATGGAATAACACAATAAGAACACTTCTTCTTGTTTTCCAAAAAAAACATGTGAGAAACCACAAAACAAGATTTTGATAAATATTCCAAATTAACTTTGGATGATAAACGTGCATAAAGCCACAAAAATATTTGTTTTTTCATATGCTATACGAAAAAGAAAATGTACTGCCTTGTTCTCTTTTTTCTATTCTTATGTTCACTTTTTGTTAAAACAAATCGTCTTTTTTACTTTAATATTTTTTAGCGTTATAATCAATTGTTAAAATTGTTTTTTAGGCATTTAACACTAACATATTGTATGGAATATAAATGTCAAAATGACACCCTCCTGATGAACCATTAACAATGGGGAAACACGTGTCGAGGGAAATTTGCAAGAAGGAAATGTGCAATTAGAAGGAAATGTGCAAGAAGGAAATGTGCAATTAATAAACATTTTTTCATCTATCAAATTGACTACATACATGTCTCTTTTGATCACCAAACAAAGGTGCGCTAGAATTAAGTGACTAGTATCTTCTAATCATGTACAATAATTTGATACATTCAGCAGTCTGAATGTTACTAGTCTTCTCAAACGCAGCACCCATCACAACATTGAATAACTAACAAATCCCATCTTAAAGCCATCTCGCCATCAATTGTATTATAGGCTGCCCAAATTCTTCTTGGTCTCAATGACACGCTAGACAAAAATGCACTTTCCCTTGCCAACATGATTTCAGCACTGGGATTCTCACACCGAATCCAAAACCCGATACATGTCAAAGGAAAGATCCTAGATTGGATAGCAGACCTAAACTGCAACTCAGTCGTCACTGCAAATTCTGCCTGTCCTTGATCAGACCACCACCTTATAACCTTTAACATCGACACTAAGTCAGGCCCAATCAACTGTCCACAGCTGGCATCGGCAGCCCCAACAAGAAACAAGCGGAACAGCACACCCAATACCCTCCTAGCCTGAAAATGTCCTAAATAATGACCCTACTCCAATGACAAAAAAGTATAATGAAACAATACTCACAGCAATAGACAAGCTAGCTGCTCTAACCTCTTGCAAAGCCAAACAACTGGCACACTTAAACCAATGGTTCACCCCTACCCTAAAAGAGCTAAGAAAAGCTAATAGAAGAGCAGAATCACAGAGGAAAAAACAACCTAATGAACTAAACTTCACCAAAGCAGCCCAGGTATACAAACAAGAGTTACTGCTGACAAAACACTCAGTTTACAAAGATAGAATTGACAAGGACAAGTCTAAAAGTAAGGAACCATTCTCGATTCTCTGAGAACTAGAATCAACGGTTCTCCAACCATAAAGCTGCACCAAGGAGGCAATCTGGTGTTCTAACTTCCAGAATGTTCTTCTAGATAAAATTTCACTACTGCAATCTAAAATCTCAGCCAAAAAAAACAAATCCTTCCTTCTGAACAGACTGTCAAGCCCACGAACATCACAGCTAACAAGGGACTCCCTCAATTTGAATTCACTGATGTCACAAACTCAGACGTCCTGCATATTATCTTGAGCCTTAAACCCTCAAGGTGCCAAGGTGACCCTTGCCCCCCACAGACATAAAAGACTGCGCACCACAATTGACTCCATTCATCACTAGGCTCATCAATGCCTCATTCAGAAACAATTGTGTCCCAACAGACTTAAAAATGCATGGGTGTTGCCCCTCCTAAAGAAACCCACACTTGACCCAAACATACCAACTAATTATCGCCCTATCACTACAGTGCCATTCTTAATAAAGATACTAGACAGGGTAGCATACCTTCATATTCAGAAATATTTTGAAACCAACAACCTCATGGGCTCAGTCAGTCTGGGTTTCATGGTACTGAAACAGCCCTTTTGGACTTTAAAATCCAAATGAACGAATTAAAAGATAATGGAAAACTGGCCCTTCTCCTACTAGACCTCTCAGCTGCATTTGATCTCGTGGACCATAATGTCCTGTGCAAACACTTAGCCTCTGTAGCACATTTCTCCCTGAACGCCGCACAATGGATAAAGCCCTTCTTAACAGATAGGACAATGATAGTCTTCTCCCCCAAGGATGAAGCCAAACTCACAGCGGTTACATGTGGTGTGCCTCAAGGGTCATGCGTCACACCAACGCTATATAACATTTTCATCAAACCTCTATCTGACCTCTTGGATGATTTGGGTGTCACCTACACTAATTATGCAGATGACACCCAAATCCTCATCCCTATCATGGATGATCATGCCACTGACACCACCTCACTCAATGCCATCTACCTTACAAGTCAAGCAATATGGTTTATCACGAACTGTGTCGCAACGATTATAAGACTGAGTTGCTCATTATAGGTTCTCAACTCCGGCTATCTAAAGACTCCTACAACTTCTTTTACATTGATGGCAACATCATTAAAGTCTCCAAGGAGGTCAAACCTCTTGGCTTCTATCTGGACTCCTCACTCAGTCAAAAAAAGTCAATGCAACCTCATCAGCAACAGCATACACATGCCAACTGATCACTGCATATACACCCTTCCTGTCCTTCCCGGACAGCTGCATCACCCTGGCCAGAGCCCTCATCCTGACGTGCCTGGACTACTGTAACGTCCTATATGCCAGGACCAAGAATCACAACATTAGAAAACATCAGGTATTGCAGAACAACGCCTTGAGAGCTACTCTCAATTTCCCCATAACTACCCACATCTCTGCAACTAGACAAAATGTCTAGTGGCTCCCAGTACAAGAAAGCATCTCGTTCAAAACCCTCACACTAACCCATAAATGTTTCCATCAGGCAGCCCCACAATACCTTTCTAACAAAATTGCTAAATCTCATTGTGATAGACGCACAAGAACATCCTACATGCATCTCCTGGCCACGCCAAGATTTAACCTTCAGAAAGCGGGGGCAGCAGCTTTTCCACAATAGCTAGCAAACAATGGAACATCTGCCAGTCAAACGCAGGGCCCAAGGCTCTTTCTGGATCTGCCGGAAACAACTCAAAACACACCTGTTCGCCCAAGGTCTGAAAGTATGAATTTCTAAACTATCCACAATATCTCTGTACATACTGCACTCTCATAAGCACATTCAGGGATGACCCAATCATCTTTGTAAGAGAATGTATATAACTAATGTAACAAATGTAAATACTACTCTAACCTTAATTGTAAGAGAATGTATATAATAAATGTAATTAATGTAAATGCGACTGTATTGATATATATATAAGCTAACTGTTGCAACTTCCTATGTAAGAAAAGCGCCCAGATGCCTTAGGGTTGGGTGCGCTATATAAATAACAAAATAAATAAAAATAAATAAAACTGTCACAGTTCCAAAACAAAACATTCTCAATGACCTGCTACATTCCATGGTACAATATGACACAGGGGACCGATTTGATATTAACATCAGGACATAACAGAGTCACTAAGAACAGGCAGCTTAATTAGAGACAATTTCCCCATCCTGGGAGGTGGACTAAAGTACATGTTAAGTCTTTTTATTTTAACCTTTATTTATAGCATGACAGGCACAATTACACACACTGATAATAAGCATGTATACATATCCATCACTGTGCAAGCACATTCAGCACATTACATCATTCATAGAGCTGTGGAAACGCATTGCGAGTTACATAACCTGTAGGCACACTGATTATCAGAGTCCAGCCAACATGGCTGTCTTGTGTTCACTTCTAGCCTACAAAGATCTGCAATTTCGATCACAGCAACTATTTGCATTAACGTGATCAATGAGAGTGAGGCTGGTGTACATGGATGCTGCTCCACTGGGTGAGTAAGCAGTTAAAGCTATTTTTGTAGAATGTGTGGCTAAATATTAGATGTAATTAATAGTTGCATCCGAAGTGCTCAGGAGTGCAGTTACACTCTCACAGTGAGGATCGAAGATCGGAGGGGTTTCCTTCTGGCACTGATTGATTTGGCTCGGAGTATCGGCTATCAACCCTACTGTCTGCATCAGGGGAGTACATCTCCTCGGACGTAGCATGCGCTTCGGAAGTGTCAGAAGCATAGCCACAGTCTTGCAGTCTGCAGGGGTGCGGAGGGTGCCGCATGGCTTGATGCACGAAGTGAAAATGGTATCCAGGAAGATTGCTTGGACCTTTGGACTGCTGTAGGCGGTGAGTGCCGAAATATAGAAGTGCCTGGTTAGCAGCATTGGAAAGATTGCGTGAAATGCCTGGCAAAGGAAAACCTAAAATCGTGTACCAGCTACGTTCAACTAAAGCAGTACAAAGTGGTATGTTAACAAGGTCAGTAGGTACTATGAGTGATGGTATACAGAGTGTGTCTACAGAACATGAGGGCGGAGTACCTTATGCAATACATAAAACTGGAGCAAATGGGAAAATTGTGCACTTCTTTGGTGCTGGTGTGGAGGCATCTAGTAAATCGAATGATGAGCAGAGCATGCTCCAGAATTCTAAATCGACTGCAGTGGACAATAACGCCCTGTTAAATATGTGTTATTCCTTACAGAGTGAGATAATTCACAGCAAAAGTAAGGATGATTGATTTGGTAACATAAGTGATGGACACTGTGAGACCACTATTAAAACACAGTTTAACTGTGACGCCAGAGCTATTTGCTGACAGAGACACAATTAAAGTAATGATATGTTAATCTTAGCTAGCTCTACCATGACTGCTACTTCAATATCTACTTTACAATTTGCTGTAAACATTCTCCTAAAGTTATGTAACAAGATCTATGAGGACTAGTGTGCACATGGCCTGCTATCCATCACATTGAAAGTACCCTGGGGAAAGCTATAGGTGGGTACCCACAGGATAATGTAACGAGGTTGGTGGCCGACAGTGAGGAGAGATTTGAAAATCTTGATGTAGATGCAAATAGGGAGGACGCTTTGGAAACAACTGACAAAAACAGAGTAGTAAAGGGAACAGATAAAGTGGGAGCTGATGGAGGCGAATACAACTGGGACTGGTATGTCACAGATAAGGAGAGAAGCTCATTGAAAAAACCTAATATACTAAAAGCGAAAAAGGGTAACACAAAGGTCAGGTCAAGAGAGGCCACAATTAAGGATATACCTATAGAACGTATGATTGAGGTGACACAAGGGCTAACACCAGGAAAGAAAGGAAGAAAGAAAACCGCTGAATGAAAAGAATAAGAAAGAGAGAAAGGACATTAACCAGCTGGGTAATAAAGAAACCAGATCGTGAGAACACAGATGTATCAATGCAGTTATTGGGGAAGATTCTTTGAATAGTATTGTCGTTAGTAGTAAAAGTGACAAGCGATGAGCACAGCATTCGGGAGAGGGGGAAGATTGTACGTGCTATGGGCGTACACTACGACGACATATCAAAGGGAGCGAAGTAAAAAGTGTGAGAAATGACATTACGAAGATTTCTGTTGAAAGTAGGCCGGCACACCACGAAGATGGAAGTGCTGTCAGTAATAGTGAAACAAATTTAGAGATAGATTCTAAAAGTTGTATTATTAGAAGTGTCTTCCAAGATAGCAAATGTACATGGATTAACAGATCACACATCTGCATCTATTTCAGCTGATACCCACACTTAAGACCTTCAGCTCTAGAGATATTGAATTTGTTGAGATTTTGGAAAACAACATAAATAACACCTCAAGGATCCACTGTTATTCAAGGGAAGACTGTGGGATTTGTTAAAAAACACATAGGTCCTTTAAATGGGGTATGACCTTGATTTGCATAAGGCCAAAAGTGATGCTCGGGCGGGTAGACTAGTAAATACCCAGTATTCGGACCTGAAGATTACAACAAATAATCAGTGTGTGCATTGTGTCTCGTGCTTGCTGACTTGCCGGTCACCCTTTTAGAGCTCCGAGTCTTGTTGTGTGGAGTCTGTTTCCATTTCTACATTTTCCTGGAGACGGTCTTACTCTACAAATACACACCAACAGCGCAGAACACACGCTTTGTGTGTACAGTGTGTCTCGTGCTTGCTGACTTGCCAGTCACCCTTTTGGAGCTCCAAGTCTTCTTGTGCGGAGTCTGTGTTCCATTTCTACATTTTCCTAGAGGCAGACTTACTCTTCGAATACACACCGACAGCACGGAGTGCACACAGTATGTTTGCAGTGTGTCTCGTGTCTCCTGTGTCCTGAGTCCTGAGTGGGAGTCGGTGCTGGTCTCCACTACAGCTGAAGAATCATGTCCAACCCACAGCCCGGGATGGGGTCTGGCAGCCGTGTACACGCCAGCAACTTAGACTCCAAGAGGTGCTATTGTGGAGTTCATCAACGCCTCTGAAGGTAATTGCTCCATTTACTCCTGAGATCTTGATTTCTAATTCAGGGAATGAGTCGACGCCCACTGCTGCTATATCTCATTCTAATACTATCAACAGAACACTTGCGAGTGGACTCCCGGCTAATCCTTTCCCCTCCTTTGAACTGGAGAAACCTGAATACAAGGGGGGGCATAGATGACATCTTGCGGGTGGAAAGGATTAGGGTTCTGGCTTTTTCCAATAGTGATTGCTATGTGAAAACCACAAGCCCCATGGAAGCTCCTCCCTTTTACAATGGTCCAGCCTGCTAATATTGTTGCAGACCGAGTCTCTGAATCTAAGGAACCTGTGGACTCACTGTATCTTTCCAGCCTTCCTGCTTGCAGTACTTCTACTTTGAGTTTATCAGAGGTAGTGCAGTCTGCTCCAATTTCCATTCGCCATGATTACCTATTGAACGAGCGAAAGTCCCCGTCATCAGCCCTTAAGATCCAGCCTTCTTCTCTTATGGCACACTTGTCTCGTGACATTGTAGAGATATATACTCAAATAGAAAGTCACAAAAAGAACAGTGAGGGTGGTCGCTTGGATGGTATTATTTCAACGGACCTCCCTGCCTTAGAATCCCTCTCTGGGACCCCAAAGGTGCCGGGGAGGCGTTCTTCTAATATGTTTCAGCTGGAAAGCTTGCCTGTGGGGAACACAAATCTTTCCCTGCCACAACAGGAACGCTCAGTCTTTTCTCCTGCTGAATCAGGAAATGAGTTCTCCCAACAAAAGAAAAATTGCAAATCTGAGCATGAGAACGTCTTGCTGACGCTACTGTTCTTCAACTGCAGAACAACGTCATGGCAGCTTTAATGATCTCGTTGGCTCCCTTTTCCAAGCTATACGAGTCTCTTAATGACTCTTTGAAAGATCAAACTACCCTCCTGGCGATGATGCACTCCAAACTAATATATTTGGAAAATGTTGTCAATACTGTGCATAACAGACTGCACAAAGAATCAAAATCCTCACTGACATGGCAGAACAGTTTATGCGACTTTGCCAGGTGGGAGGAGTTTGATAAAAACACCTTGATGGGGGCCCTCTTTGAAGATTGTAATTGGATGTGATCTTTTCATAAACACGCAACTGCGGCCACTATAAAGACAACTGAGCCCATGGACCATTTGCGTCAAACTGTATTGAAACAACAGACAAATGTAAGATTAGTGAGTACTAACACATCCGAACCATCTAAATTAGCGGTTGCAACAATTCTGGATGTGTCCATTGTAGTTATTGAATCGACCTCTGTTGGGTCTTCCATGTTGGTCATGGATGTGAAATAATTGCATAAACCGCCCCCTACAAACGACAAAATAGTGCCTCTTTAGTGTTCTCTGGATAGGGGTTCCACCGTGGCTCGTGTTATTTCTCGAGCCACCGACAACCCAGAACCCCCTTGCATGAAACCCTTCTCAATGTTTGATAAATCGGTGAAATCCGACTTTCTGAACTTCAAAGTCAAGCCTGCACATCAACAGCAGAAAACATCTAAAAATCAGCATCCCGAAGTCTAACGGGTCTAGAGCCTTTTTAAAAAAAACTGAAGATCCCCCCCCTAAGAAGTCTCCAATAGAACAAAGAAGGAAAGAGGGACAACATGACTCAACCCCTCCTGCTGCGATGCCTCAGCTGAGAACCATGAAGAGGTGAGAGGTGTGATACCTCAGACTTTAACGACACCGGGGTGTCGGCTCTATTGGCGAATGTTAGTACATATGATGAGGATAGTGTGTGGGGAAATCTGGGCTCTGTGAACTCCGAGCCATCAGTAAAGGTTGACTGCTTGCCTGTCCCTAAGGGAAGGCTTGTGGGGTTTTGCTCCGGTAGCAGCGAGATAACCAAACATGAATACAGGAATGACAATTACAAGAACCTTGAACAAACAAGATTGGCTGTGTGTGCAAAGCTGCATGACCCAATGAGCAAGCGTTCTCCTTTCAAATTGAGAACATTTGGAGGCTCTGCTAACACCACAGTAGCTCAAACTGGACTCATCGCTCACTTTGTCAAAACAAGTCAATGTAACCTCATCAGCAACAGCATACACATGCAAACTGATCAATGCATGTAGACCCTTCCTGTCCCCAGACAGCTGCATCACACTGGCCAGAGCCCTCATCCTGACTCGGCTGGACTACTGTAACATCCTATATGCCAGGACCGTAGAAATGTATTGAAACTGCTCCATCATATCCCAAAATTTGAGCTATATTAACTCTGACGATATTAGGGTGGTGCATTTCATTAATAAAAAAAGGATGTATTGGGACATTTTACATCTAAATTCTGTTTTGAATAAATCCATTCTGATAGAAGCGGGAGGAGATTTTTTGCCCCTGGGCTTTGAATTAACGGAATACATTCCCATGATAACGTTCTTCTAAGAATGTGAAGTGTGCTAGGGTTCAGCATGATATACTGCCAAAGTGAAGTGGGTAGGACAGAGACTCAACTAAGCACCTGCCCTTAAAAGTGATGATTAATGGATTAAGCCCCCCCATCACTGAAGGGCTGAAGATTCAAGAGGTTCATGGCTCTACTACATCTAATATAGGCACACAAGACTGGTCATGGCTGGCTGCTGCTCTGCCCCTATCAGAAGATCATTAGAGCCAGGCTGTCATCTCAGCCCCAGGACTTTGTACAGGCTCCTGGAATTCCAGGGGTTTTGTCCATTTTTTAAATAACAACGACCTTAATTTGGGACGGTTTGACATCCTATCTCTACAAGAAACCTGGCTAAGAGTGAATCCCTGTTGGGAGGGTTTCGAATGTTACCTAAACATGGCTCAAAAAGGTCAGATGGGTAGCCCTTATCCGGGCCTATTGACCCTCATAAAAATTGGGAAGGGATTTGTTGTCCGGGAACATCTTAATCCTAGTATATTTGTGCCATTGTTGATTGTGGAAAAATCAGAAGGAGGATGTCAGGATGTAACCATCTTTGCAATCTTTAATTTGTACTGGGACATTATGTGCGACACATATATTTTTATTGACTCTGTAATGGAACCAATTGATGAGGTCTATATTGCATTTAATAATCTGCACATTATTGTATGTGGTAATCTCAATGTTAAACCTTTGGACAACCAGGGCAGATTGGCCCCTAAAAATGTTTTACTCAAAGAGGGCTATTCGATGGTCTGATGAGACCTCTAATCAGGGACTCTATATGCTAAACGACCAGACAAAGGGTGATACTACTGCAGTATGTACATGGGCAAGGGGCAACCAGCAGCCCTCTTTAGATTGCTGTTATGCTTCTTCCAACGTTTGACCAGCGACCATGACTTATTGGATTTGAGTTGTGCAGGAGTTGCCTCTTCAAGACTTTTCCGGCAACCAGTGGTATCGATTACACAGGGGAGAAACAGAGTTTAGATCAAACCCACAGAAATGCCAGGCCTTGCAGCTAGGTTGATCAGATGCCTTTCAGGAGCAGTTCCAGAGGTTGAATATGCATGGATTTTGGAAGACTTCAGTAAATGCTCTAAGCAATAAGGCCCTTGCCGCAGGGAATGCCCCTGAGGCGAGGGGCTTATTGCTATTAGTACCCCGGCCTGCAAGACCGGGGTACTAATATCATTTTTTCTGTTCCGAACCGCTACAGCGTTTCAGAACAGAAAAAAAAGAATGCCAATGGAAATGGCCGCCGGGGAAGGGATAATGGAGTCTGTTTTCCCATTCCATGGCGGCCATCGGGAGCGGACACACTGGGAACAGAAGTGTTCCCAGCGCGTTCGCTCCTGAAAAAGGAGAAATAAGAAGGTAAGTGGGGTTGGGACGGCGGGGAGGGAATCGTTTGCAGGGAAGTGGGGAGGAAAAAAAACACTTACCTGAATCCCCGGGGGGGGGATGGCAGCCTCCAGCCGTGTGGAGGCTCGGAGCAGGGATGGCCCCGTTTCGAGCCTCCTCATTGGCTAAGGGGCTGCCACTCCCCCTGCCGGGAACAATGGCAAGGAATCCCAGCCGAGGGATTCCCAGTCGAATAAAGCCCCAGCGACGGCCAATCAGAATGTTTGTTACATTCTGGTTTACCCTCGCCGGGTACTAATTTTCAGACTTACCCTGAACTTAAACCCCTTCAGATATACAACCTTCTGCTAGTGGAGGCTGCAAAACTCCTCCGCTCCGACATAAGGAAACATAAGAGCAAGGAAAGTGACATTTGGGAGGGTTTGATCAAAAAACACAAAATAAAAGGGCAGAAACTGGTTGATTGCTAGCAGAGGGGTAAGAGCACAGCATGATTCTGAACATATGTTGAAAACATAATCTAAATCTAACACCAGGTCCCTTTGGGAATTAATCAATAGCGACAAAAGGTTTCAATCTGCACTACAATCAACCCAAGTCTCTGAAGAAGTGTGGATTGACCAATTTACAGCCCTCTTCTCAGTGGGACCCCATAACGTAGCCACCAAAAGACCCCGCTGTTTAATACATGGGCCTTTGAGTTAGATCTAGAGGCCATTGTAGCAAACATCAAAGGTCTAAGCTCCTCTCGTGCTCCAGGGCCCAATGGATTAACGATGTTAAAGGTGGCAATGATGCCTTGGGCTGAGTTTATTTTCCTGACATCCCGCGATGAAATGACATGGAACCGTGACCAGAAAGATCGAGACCCATAAAGGTTTAAAACAAGGTTGCCCCCTTGTCCCGATACTGTTTAACCTTTACATTTCTGACCTATTTAAAACACAGAGATCTGTTTCTGCATTCCCCCCGAAGCTCCAGGGTTCCCCCATTCCATGGATTTTGTATGCGGATGACCTTGTCTTTATTGACCAAACTCTGGTTGGCCTCCAGTGTAGACTATCCAAATTCATGGTGTATACAATAGGAAATAGACAAACTCCCAGGTAGGTTCAAGGGCTACTAGGAGTTTGCAGACTCTCAGAAGACCCAACACCTTCCCCCAAAAAAAGGCAATGTAGACCCAGCCAGATAGCAAGTTCAAACTACAGTTTCTTACAGCCAAAACCAACAGGGATCCGATTAAGGATTGAAGAAAATCCAAAGACATCTGAACGTCTCCTGGCTCGCAGGCCAGTTTTGTATCCTGATTGCGTCATAGTGACGTCACAACCTGGGCCATACTCCAGAAAACCTATTGCCATCTGGGATTGGACGTCAGGAGCTTAATAACCTATACCTTCCCTTATATGAGTTACTCTACTGGCCCTTGCATGTCAGGTGGCTGGCCTGGTCCTTCCCCAAATTACTATCTCTAAACAATGTTGCAGTGTGAGGGTCTTACCATTGATTCATGCCTGTTGCTACCCAGCCCTAGGATACTGAACTGTGGTTGGCTAAAGCTGACGTCCCCAGGCCTGGGACCCGAAATGATTCACAGCTCTTGGTGTACCTTCTCATGATAATAAGAATGATATGATATGGCATTTATAACGCGCCTATACACAAGCATACTGTACCGTGTCTGCATTGTAACTTGTGAGTACCACCATAGTATATGAGAGTGCCTGTTCATCTCGTGCAAAACTTGTCTCACGTTCTAACATCTTTGTTGCAAGCTTCTGTCTAGGGGCGTGAGACCGACTCGCTTTCCCAGCTTCTGGTTTCGATTCATCATCTGAGTCGGCTGGGTCACGTGTTCGGAGACCATGATTTGGAGCTTCTACAGCTCTGAATTACGAGGACTTATTTGCATTTATTGCAGCTGGTGTTACTGTCGTTCAAAGAATGGAATGTCACTCATATCTGGTGTCCTTGGCAGTGGGATCTGTCTCGCACATTTGCTCTCTGTTCAGCCTGAATTCGGCTCAGCTCAGCTCTAAGAGGCTTCTGGCCTGCTGTAATTTTCCTAGGCCATAATGTGGCTTCTAGATGTTTGTGTTATTCTATATTCACCAAACGTTAGTCACGCATGGTTCTGTCAGGTCCCATAGGTGCTTCTGCAGTTCCATAAGGTTAATTGCATATAAGCATCTGCAAGCTTTTGTCAGGATCTCTTGCTTCTTGCGGTTTATGCGTTGCTCTGTTAAGCTAATGACAAAATAAAAAAGGCAATGACACTATTGATCTGTCCTCTAACTTATAGAACTGTACGCATATGTTCTTCATGTATTCCGGTGCATGTTTATGTCCCGATGTGCGGATGGCAGGTGTGCTTCCTGTCTAACGCTGCTATGTCGTGGTGTCTCTAACGACGTTGGCACATGGCTTCTTTGCACTTTAAACAATACTGTTAATCGAGGTCTCTTTAGTTGCAGCCTGAGGCTCTTTGTCCACTCTGAGTAAGGTTTGCACCACTCCTATTCTGTAGGGCTGGCTGAGTGGATACCTCTTGACATACTGATCGATCATTGGAGCACTGGGAATCGGTCTGAAATAGTATGGCCGATCCCGGTATCTCCTGGTCTTCTTCTGTGTCATGTACCTTATAGGAGGAAGAGGAGGGGGTGAATTTGCCCATCGCTCTTCAGTCCCCCTCTGATCGACTTTCAACCATATCCTTGTATGACCACCCTTTTGCTCTGGGCTACCATATCTTTGTTATTCCTCCGAGGTGGCCATAATAGTTTGTGTGGTCATCAAATGACCAGTGCATGTCACAGCATACTCCTTTGGGGTTGCACCAAACCCACTTACCTTCGTAGAACTTTGGAGCATGGGGATTGTCCAGCTTTATAGTCCCTGCTCAAAATAGTTCATACTGCGCAATCTTCGTTCTTAGCTTGTCCCGTTCTGCAACAATCTCATCCCTTGTTCCTCCTATGTTTACATCCATCAGGATCTACATTCCAATTGCTTCTTCTGCTGTTTTCTTGCACCTTCCAATGCATATCTTGATCCCACATATTGATGCTGCTCCCAGCACGAGGGCTCCAGCTATCACATTCAGTCCGTCTGACAGCCATGATGGCATCCATGATCAGATACACGCCAGCCAACTCTTGTCCTTCCCTGTTCCTCGTGCTTCGTCCTCCATTTTCGCATGCATCTGTGCCAACTGCGAAACTGCATCTGAGAGAGTTCAGTTATCCTCCTCGTTAGCTGGTATGAATGTGCAACATGAACTCCCAATATTTGCATAAACTCCTCCTTCCATGGCCATGAGGGGATCCAGAACGTATCTATTCTGGAGCGCCACCAACCTTATTGCTCTGAGCTCTTCTTTTATGGCAATGAATCCATTTACTCTATAGTTTATTGTTACCATCAGCTCCCAACAAGTGATCTGTAACCACTTAGCATTAGGGCATGTTTGTATTCCGAGTATTATTGATGCAAAAAACATTTGTGTTCTGCTGAACAGCCTGTGTTCCACTGGGATCTCATCCACTGCCTCTTCTGATGCATCTGAGAAGTAATTCCCCCCTCTCTTTACTCTGTTCAATCCTGTCTGCTTCTCTGCCTTTTCTATCTGGGCTGTTGGTGCTATCTCAACCAAGATCTTCCTTTGTCTGCTATTATCCATCTTTGGGAATTCATCGAGCTTCCCATCCTTTTTGGGTACCACCAACAAAGGCATGTTGATGTGTACCAAGGAACATACTCCTCCCCAATCAGGTGGCAGTTTTTCTTACCCCTTTGATCCCCATGCCAAGTAGTGATCCATCAGCACTGCCGTTCCCGCTTCCATTGCTGCAAGCTGTCTAATTGCATTACATCCCACGTTATCAACAACTTCGACATCGCCATTTTTCAGAGAGAACAGGGCTGACGTCTTTAGGGGATTTATTGGCATCGGTCCAGCTTCATTCTCCACCCATGTCAGCAACTTTGCTATCGCATCCCATTCCTTCAGGCGCTTGTCATTTTCTTCCTGCACCTTGTTCACTGCTGATTGTGCTAATGTCAGAGCCTTGCTCACCACCACTCCATCTTGCCATTCAATGTTAGTGTACACTCGTCCATACACTAATATCTGTGGTCTTTCCCAGCATCCAGGCTCTCCTCCTATCTCCTTTACTCTTGTCCAGGGACATGGTAATTCCTCTAGTGTGATAGTCTTCGTCTCTCCTTTCCCAGGTCCATCAGTTATGTACTGCAATCCTTCATTTAGCTGCCAGTAATTGTTCATCATGTCCAATGTCTTTATGTAATTATCTTCACATGGGAAAGTCCCTCTGGACATCCATCTCAATTTTGCTGTCCTCCCTTGGAATTTTCCTCGCGTTTGCACCATTGTGAGATACATCACGCACTGTGCTCTGGCTGCGGGTATTTCAGTTGCTATGAACGTTCTGGAAGCACTCATGGTGTAGGGGATTAAAGAGCAGACATAACAGCTCTTCCAGGTGGTTTCCTTACCTACTTTGATCATAGGTTTATACCACATGTTGTTGGATACTCATGCTGTGTCAGCAAGATACATGTCAAATCCCTTCATTTCTGTGTCAACACTGTGCTTACCTCTCCTTACCTTATCAGCGGTGTCTTCTCGTTCACCTGAAATGGTCGTCACTCCTGCCTGGGTCAGGGATGCGTTAATAGACGGTACAGCAGTAGTGCTAACAGCCACATACAGTTGCCAAAATACAAATCATATTAAGCCACTGGGAATTAATAAACATACCATGATAATAATGTTCTTTATTGTTTCTTTCATATCCACTTACGCTGGTGATAAAGTTGCCCGCCTGAAATTCGCAAAGAAAGGTGTTATTTTGTTAGTGTTTCTCAGTACCCCCAAACCCTGCAAACTAAATAGTCACTAATAGCAAAGGCAAAGACCTCCTCCCAGACCTTCCTTACTGAGGGGTCTCTCAATGTGGCCAACACTGAGAATTAACTGTGTTGTGTGTATGTTTGGGCCAAATATTCTACAAAGACAAAATAATATACTGCAGGGGATCGGGCTATGAATCATCTGGGTCTCCTTATATAGTGCACAAACTGGTTAGAAAACGCTTCGGGGTGATGAATTGGAGGTTACATCAGGACAACACCATAAACAACGCTCACTACATCCACGTAGACCTGCGTGTGCGGAAAGAAAATAACAAACAGTGTTTCTTTCATCAATATGTGCAGGTGTTTCAGTTGCTGCTTCTGCTGCTTCGGTTCGTCGAACCATGGGGTGTCCTTGTCTCCCTAACTCAGTGAGGTCCGCTTTCACATTTAGGTCGTCGAGGTCCTGGACATTGGGCCTTTCGGTCACTGAAACTCTGTTGCCAGGTGAGGCCACTGCTTTGTAGGGCTTGACGTCTTGAAGATGATTCCAGACTGACTTTCCTAACAGTTTGACGGCTCTGTCCACTACGGCCTCAATCACGTGAGGGCCGGTGAACCAAGGTGCATTCCAGCACCTGATAAGATTACGTAGGAGGACAATGTCTCCCAAATTTCACTAAATTGTTTAGTTTGTTGTCTTGTGCTGTGTCATCACAGTCAATCTCTTCGTTGTCTTCAGGCCCCCCTGGATCAGCTGTATCTGGCGGGAGATAAAAGAAGCACTCTGTTCCGCACTTTCCACTTCTTTCCCCTACCATGCACTTTTCCCCTTTTCCCTTTCCCATGCACATGCACATTCTCAATGTCACTGGGCCTAGTAAGATCGTTGTTTTGTTCTCCCCTCCCTTGCCTTGTCGCGCTCTGAAACACTTGTGTACGAGCGCGATATAAATAAAATATTAATTCAATTCAATAGAAACCAGAGAAGTGATATATGCATACATTTCTTGTCCTAACACATCTGCACTGTTCTTACAATCTTTAAATGCCCTTGTGGGAGGAGCCAGGAGAAGATGCATGCGCTGTCCTGTCACCACATCGTGAGGCGTTAAATGGTGGTCGGACCTTTGCTTATTGCGCAATTCAAATAAGGCCAATGGTAAAGAGTGAAGCCAGTTTTTCTTGGTGTTCTTCTGGGTTTTGGCTATGCACTCCTTTAGCAGTCCATTCAGGAGTTCACACACCCCATTTGCTTGCAGGTTGTACGCACTGGCGAATTGGTGCTTGATGCCTAGCAAGGTTGTGATATGCTGAAGCAGTTAATTGGCGAAGTGAGGGCCATTGTCAGACTGCAGGACCTCACACAGACCCCATCTCTGGAAGACTTCCCGATCCAGAAATGTAGCTGCCCTGAGGGCATCAGTGTGGACACACTGCCCAGCCTCTATCCATCTAGAGAATGGGCAGACAACCACTATCATGTAGTGGTATCCTTGACAAACATGGATCCTATCCACATGGAGATGCAGAAATGGGTCTCCAGGTCTTGGTATAGCTCCTCTTACAACTCTCAAGGTATGTCCTGCTGTAAACTGTTGGCATGTCAAAAAATTGCTTATAAAATCAGCTACATGTTCATTCAAATTTGGGCAAAACCACATTTCTCCAATGCATGTAGCAATTACTTCCTTCCCTGTGTGTTTGGATAATGCAATTGTACTAATGCGATTTTCAGCAATGCCAGTGGCAGGACCACTTTCCCTGTGTTGTTTTGTCACCATAAGACATCTGTTGGAGACATGGAGCATCCTCTCTTTATCCATCCCTCCTTTTCCTCTGATGTTGCAGCTCCCTGCAGTTCCATAATCTGTGTTTCTGGTAGAGCATTGTAACCTTGCCTCATCACCATGTTCCTCACTCCTCCCTCAGCCTTTGGTCTCTCCTCCAGTTTCTCAAAATATTCTGCACACTTTGCTTCATAATCTGCTGCTTTATTTCCTCTTGAGATAGGGTCTTCCTCTTGTGTGTGGGCCTGGCACTTCACTAGTGCCACCTGCTTTGGATATGCAATCACCTCAATTTGCCTAATAGTAGCACATGTTGTACTGGCGCACCATTTGCTCTCCTGAACCCCCCCCTCAGCCACCGCGCCAATCCTGAATGTACTGTTGATGTAACATAATATGAATCAGAATACATTGTCACATATTTCTCTACGCTGTTTTCTAGTGCTAATATAAGAGCCACTAGTTCTGCTGCCTGTGCTGAATAATGGGATGGTAGCCATCTACTCACAACCACCTCACTTGTCCCATCTTGTTTTAGTCTTACCACTGCAGTCCCAGTATGTCTGAGCTCATCAGTTTGATCAATTATCGATGAACCGTCACTGTACAGCACATCTCTCCATTCAAGTGTGTCTTCTTCCACCTTGCGTGCTTCACTGAACATCTCTATATTCTTTGTGCAGTCATGTGCATAGTCCCCTGCCCTGAGAACATCAGCCAAGAATAGTGCTGGGTTTACAGTCTTGCATCTTACTATATTCAGTACTACATTCAATAGTATCACTTCATACCCTGATGCCCTCTGCATAGTCAGTGTGCTCTTTGGTTTATGCAGTATTTCAAAGAGGGCGTGCTCCACGTAAAGAGTGGTGGGGCACACCATGGTCTCTGCTGATGACCTTTCCACAAAGGCTGCAGCTGCCAATGATTGTTCACACGGATAATGTCCTCTCATCACTTGGTCAAGTTGTCCACTGTGATAAGCAATTGGCTTATGGCCCATGCTTGTCTTCTGAGTCAGTACCACCTTCATCACTATACTGTCAGTGTGTGAAAATAGGAAAAAAATCCCTTTTATAGTCTGGGGTCCCTAACACTGGAGCTGTACTAATGGCTTCCTTCAGTTCCTCAAAAGTCTCAGTCATGCCTGTGGTCCATGTCAGTGTCTTTGTTCCCTTTTGCACCTATTTCAGAGCACTCAGTAGTGGCCTTGTGTATGTGCTGTAGTCAAAGACCCATGCTCTGCAGTAATTGCACAACCCCAAGAACTTCAGCATTTCCCTTACTGTCGTGGGCTGGGGTGTGTTGCGTATTGTCTCTGCTCTCTTTGGGGCAATGTTGTCATGATGCCTACCTCTAAGGAGCCAGGCCGGGCCCAGCAACCCCAGAGGCAGACATCATTCACTCCTGGGAAGTCTCAGCGGGCCCAAGTCGGGGCCCTTTGGACTCAGTCCTGGCGCCAGGCTCATGGTGGACCCCAGTCCTGGCGCCCTAGGCGCCAGGCTCATGAAGGAGGATTTATGTGTAAGTGCTTGGGTGCACACTTACCTGATGCAGACCTTGCTGCTTCATCCAGGCCCTCTTGAGGCCTGGATGGGACTACTTTACCTGTGGGACTACTTTCCACCCGGGTGTGGTCAGGGAAGGATACATACCAAATCGGTGGAAGGATACAAACCGGGAACTTCTTCCAAAGCTATTTAAACCCCACCCGAACAGCCACACGTGCTTCGCGTTGTTCTGCACCTAGCAGCTGGACGCTCACCGTGTCTGCTCCTGCATCCTGACTTCTGCCACGCCTGCCAGCACCCTGGATCATCTGCAAAGGGAGAAAGGGGGAGAATTGGCAAGGAAAGACCTTACCTGCTAAATCTGCATCCGGGAATCATTTCTCCGACGATTCTGAAAAGGAAGACATCATTTTAAAGGCATTTCACTACGATCGCTGCAGCGCTGCATTTTACTCACCTTTTCCAAGCGCCTCCATCTTCAGCGGCGATCATCCGGATTTCGCCACGTTCCGGCGCCTAGGAGAAAAAAGGACAAGAACAAAGGTGAGAGGGAAAAAAGGAATAAGGAAGGCTCAATTTCCTGAAAACTTACCCGTTGGGTTTTTCCACTTCATTTCGGGTCCTGCCGCTGCCGGACCCCGGCCCCTAAGGGGAAAAAAGGCTAAGACATTGAATGAGCGAATGCAAAGACATTACCTGAGCGCTCATCCCGAACTTACCTGTCATGTACTGAAGCTGCACGTTTCACTTCGGGTCGGCGCCATATCTCCGGCATACCGAACCCCGGCCCCTATGGGGAAAAAGACATAAGAATTAAACGCTTGCTGCAATAAGACTACGAACATTATTAAGGCTTGAACTTTTGGACTGAACTTATACTGCGGCTTACCTGAACACCAATCCTCAATCCAGTGAAGTAACTGGGTTTCAACGCGCCCCTGCATCAGAAGCAGGATGGAGAGCTCTTCCTTCCAGATCCCAAGGTGAGGCTTCACAGGGGAATCGTGAAGTGGTATCGTGGAGGGTTGGAAGGGAGTGGGAGGCTTAAGCACCATTCCGTCAGTGGGTAACACTCCCTTTTCACGCACAGGAGGATATTCCTGCGAGCCTGAGAAGCTAGAGTTGAGGGGCCCATCCTGTTCATCTTTGAAGTCCGGCGCCCCACCTTAAGGAAGCATCAGCACCCGAAGCCGCGCCTCCGTGCGAATCAGGTGAGCGTTACAAATGTGTCGGCCTCCTTAGAAATCATTTGTCCAATGTAGAGCACCTCTGTCTAACAGTACCGTAGTTTGGCCTTGTCCACTTTGTACCCTTTGTCAGCCAGCACTGTCAGCATATGCACTGAGTCTTCTCTGCACTGATCTTCTGTCTCGCTGCAAATCAAGATGTTGTCTACATATTGCAAAACTGTGCTTTCTGCCTTTATGTTGCTGATGTCGATCTGGATCACTCTGATAAAGATTGATGCTGACTCGCAGTACCCTTGTGGCAAACTGTCAAGAAACGTAGTGGGATCAGGTATTCGGTTAGGTCCGGAGCTTGGTGTCCAGTACTGATGCCTGTCCCACCCTCTGTTCCCACACAAAGCCGTCATGCACATCATGGAGTATGGGCACATTCATACAGCGATCGTACCCGTAATCATCCGGTACGCTGCCAGTCTTTCTGAAAGCGCTGGGGGTTGCCCTGGCAATGCGGATGCTCTGCATTACTGGGATCACGTGTCTTTTCACGTTGAGCTCTGTTTTCCGGATCACGTGACCGGCGCTTAATGTATTTGCCACGTTCGAACTTGGCGCTTCGCTTCTGAAATTGTTTTCTATAGCCAGTGATATTTAGTGACATTCTTGACTCTTGGATTTCATGACCCTGGCCTGTTTTTGGATTCCCTTGGTTTGCCCTTCTTGTCTTCTTGCTTCTAGATTCCTACGACCCCAGAAAGCTAATCAACCTTCCTCTGCTTTGCATTTTGATTACTGTTTGCTCTCACGGTTCTGACCCTCAGAATTCTCCTTGACCCGTTACTGCCTAGCCCTCTGTCTCTTCCTTACCTGCTTGTTGCCAAACCCGGACCGCTTCCTCGACTCTCCTTGGATCTGTGATTCAGCAATCGGACCACTGAGTTCTTCCTTCCGTGGACTTCAATTACGCCCTTTCCACTCAGCGTTTGAACTAGAGACGCTTCGTGTTGCACATTAGGTGTTCTCGTGCCGGCGGTTGGTAGGTGGATAACTGAACTCATTTGTTAAGGAATCTAGTCAAATCCTTGATTAGAGTTTAACTGCTTTGGTGTTATTCTAGGTTAGACATCTCAATTTCTTACTCATTTAACAATGTCCTGCTAGTCATTCAGGTATTGGCTTGCTCTTGTTTCCAATATTGGTTGATTACTGTCATTTTGCTGATATTAATTGTGATTTCCTTTGCAGACTGGCGGTTCCTGTGGCGTCCATCCATCTTTTGGTTAATAGATCTGTCAGGGGGTGTTTCTTGGTCCCTCTGACAGGTATATTGGCAGAAAGAACTTGTCTACTACACGACGGGTTCAACTGCCAAGACAGAGCTACGCTTATTTGGCAAGAATATCAAGCATGTGCTAACATATTCAGAAGCCTTATAATGGACGCTACTAGTGACCCCCTGACCGCACTCGCCCAACTTGTGGTTGATTTGCGAGCCGATGTAACGGCAGCCCATGAGGCCACCCAACAGAATATCCATGAGATACGGGCTGGCATGCAGTCCCTTGGGGCAAATGCCACTGGCAGTATTCCTGCTCCAACTGCCACATCAGGGGCATCCTCTGTGAGGCAGGAGAACGCCCCTGTGGTTCTCGCTGCTCAGTTCCCACTGCCTCCACCAGAGTGCTTTCATGGTGATCCTAAGACATACAGAACGTTCATCAAACAATGTCGGTTGCATTTCTTGTGTTGTCCTTTTTCGTTTCCGGATTCAACTACGAAGGGCGGCTTTTGTATTGTCATACTTGGGTGGAACTGCATCCATTTGGGATAATCCGTTACTAGAGAAAGGAAATAGCCTCCTTCATGATTATGATGCATTGATCGAGGCCATGCCATGTGTTTTTGATACCAGGTACAAGACTCAGGCCACTGATTTGGAACTTTTGTCCTTGCTACAAGGGGATGCCTCTTTGTTGAATTATTTGTCTAAGTTTAACCAGTTGGTGGCCGAGGCAGGTTGGCCTGACGAGAAGAAGGCTGCCTTGTTCTATAAAGGTCTGTCTGATAACCTGAAAGATGTACTGGCTACCGTACCAGTGGTACACTCTACGTTCCCAGAACTGCTGGACCTTATCTTGCAAATTGACGCCGGAGAGCTGAAAGGAAAGGGGATAAGCGAGGCCCTATCCCTGTTTCAGTTACAACCCATGCTCAGGTTCCGGGCAATGAAGAACCCATGTAGATTGGGGCAGTTCGAGGTCCATTGTCCTCTGAGGAAAGAGAGCACCGTAGGAAAAGCAATCTGTGCTTTTATTGTGGATCCTGATACACTTCTTAAGGCAATGTCCTAAAAAACCTCAGAAAGCGGGAAAAGCCAGAGCTCGGCAATAGAGGGAGCCCCGTTGCTGAGCAGTTCAATTCTGGGTTCCTGTTGTCCTGTTCCTTTTGTCTTACAGACCACTTTGGCCTACCCTTCCGTTGAACCATGGCTTGTTCAGGCAGTCCTAGACTCAGGTGACACAGGGAACTACATTAATAAGCACTATCTGCGTCAGTGGAAAATCCCTGTTGTTCCAAAGGAACATCCTGAGGTGGTCAATGTGAAAGATGGCACCACCCTAATGTCAGGGTTGGTTACCGAACGTACCATTGATTTTACCATGACTATTAGGTCTGGACATACTGAAGTCATACATTTCGATGTTATCGCAGCGCCTCAATTTAAGATAATTTTGGGTTTACCTTGGTTGGTAAGACACAATCCTCTTGTGGATTGCCAAACAGGTTCGGTCACGTTTTCTTCAGAATGTTGTAAGAACCACTGTCTATCACTACAGTAAGAGCCCACTAGTCCATCTTCCTCCTTATTGGATTCAGCTACAGTAATCGGGGCTCTCACTTAGTCTCTACCTGAGGAGTACATGTAACGCTCACCTGATTCCCGCAGAGGCGCCGGTCTTGACTGGGTGAATGCCGTATCTTCAAAGGTGATGTGTAACACACGGTTGGCTCTTTGGGCTGGACCTCTGTGCACTGTATGTCTGACTCGAAGAGTAAGATGTCTGCAGATAGAAAATATGGGATTAATGAACAGGGGTTATTGGGTGCCTCTCTCCTCTTCCCTTTCTCTTCTCCTGTAGAACCCCAAAGGTTAACGCCCTCACCTTAGGTAAGTGAACGCCGAGCTCTCCATCTGCCTCGGGGCAGGGTGCCGTAACCAGTTTCTTCACTGGATAAGGGTGCAGGCCTCTTGACCTCAGAGGACTGCTGTCCGTCGTTAACTGCACGAACGGTAAGTTCTGGGCACTTCAAATGTCTTAAAAGTCTTTTGTAATGATATCTCTTGTTTTGCAGGGTTCCGGCGATGGCGGATGGCGGGCTGATGAGAGTTGAGGATCGAACCCGCGTGAGGAATAGAAGCGCCTGGAAGCACGTAAGTAAGCGCTTGTAGCCGGCTTCACGATGCGCACTAACTGTCCCTTTTATCTTGCAGGTACAAGTTCGAAGCTTTAGAGAAGCTGAAGGGTGCTGGAATACCCACTGGATTCGGCGTGGGAAGGAGTAATGGCACGTGAGTAATAAAGTTGCCCAATGTCTTTAAACGCACCTTCTTTTGTCTTTCAGATGCGGGATGCAGCGCCGAAGGCCTCCGGAGCGTGCGAAGAGCTGGTAAGCTTTTGTCTTTCAGATGCCGGAATGCAGTGCGAAGACCTCCGGAGCATGCGAAGAGTAGGTAAGCCTTTGTCTTTCAGATGCCGGAATGCAGCGCGAGGCGTTGGTGACAGCCGATGGACCAGGTAAGAGATGCGCTGCCACTGAAGACCGTAGTGCTAACTTGTTCTTTCTTTGTCTTTACAGGTGCTGCTGAAGACTGGATTCCAGGATGGTAAGCCTTTGTTCCCTTAGGCCCAGGATCAGAAGCAGAAGACACGATGAGCGTTATGCTGCAGAGAATGCAGAATAACGCAAAGCAAGATTCATCCATCGGGTGTGGTTTAAATAGCCTCCTGTAGTGCTTAGGTCTCTCCTTCCACAGCCACGCCTAGGTAAGAAAAGAGTTCCTGCTTTCCAGAAGAGTTCCAGTGTTCTGAACCTAGGGAGTGGCTCCTGCCCCACCCAACAGGAAAAGTAGTCCCAAACAGAAGAGGATCAGGGGTTCAACTGGCAGGTAAGTAAGCAGCATGGTCTGCTGCAGGTAAGTCCACCCAAGCATTATGAGCCCGGCGCTTCCAGCGCTGGGACTGGGCATCTTTATGAGCCTGGTGCCACTGGCGCCAGGACAGGGTCCAAAAGGTCCCAATTGGGACTGGCTGGCACTCGGAACCGGGGTTATGGGTCTGCTTCCAAGGGAGTCGGGCAAGTCCTGATCTTTTGGAAGCAGAGATCATGACAGCACCCCCCCTCAAGGCCCCTCCCAAACCGGGCTTCTCCGGGGGTTTGGGCTTGTTAGGAAATGTTCGATGAAATCTTTTGATTAGACGAGGCGCGTGGACATATTCTGCAGGTTCCCAGGATCTTTCTTGGGGACCGTAGCCTTTCCAGTCAATCAGGTAAAATAGTTTAGATTTGGAGATCTTGGAATCCAGGATGCTTTTGACTTCAAACTCGAGTTCTCCATCAACTAGAATAGGTTTTGGAGATGTAGTTAGTCGGGTTTGAGGTTGCACGGGTTTTAATAGAGAGACGTGGAAGACCGGATGTATCTTCATGTGAGGGGGCAAGTCCAACTTGACCGCTACTGGATTTACTATGGTAGTGATGGAATAGGGACCAAGGTATCTTGGGTTGAATGTGCGTGGTCCTTTTAGAGGTAGATATTTGGTGGATAACCAGACTTGATCTCCTACTTGATATTGGGGGGCTTCCTTCCGATGTTGGTCTGCTCCTTTCTTGTATTGTTCTTTAGCCCTTTGAAGGTGAGAAACGGCTTCCTTAAAGGCTTGGGTGATTGTAGAATGCAGGTGGTCTACTGCTGTTGTTCCAAGATCTTGGAGTGGATCCAACTCCGAGGTTCGAGGGTGACTACCGTATAAAAGAAAAAACGGGGTCTTCCCAGTTCCCGAGTGGACAGAGTTATTGTAGGCATATTCGGCTATCCAAAGGATATCTTTCCAAGTTTTTTCAGTTTGTTGTAGCATGCAGCGCAAATACTGTTCCAGAGTTTGATTGGTCCTCTCGGTTTGTCCGTCAGTTTGAGGGTGGTGGCTGGTCGAAAGTCTCACATCAATTTGAGCCGACCGACAGCAACTTCGCCAAAAATGAGAAATAAATTGACTACCTCGATCCGAAATTAGAACTGAAGGAAAACCGTGCAGTCGGACGATGTTTTCGAGAAATTCTCGGGCCAGAGTTGCTGCTGTTGGTAAGCCTTTGAGTGGAATGAAATGCGCCATCTTGGAGAATAGGTCCACGATTTCTAGGATCGTATTATATCCGGAGCATGGAGGTAGATCGGTGATGAAGTCCATAGAAAGCGTATGCCAAGGGCGAGGTGGGATGTCAATAGGGCCTAAGAGGCCGGCTGGTTTTTCCTTTTGACTCTTGTTTTGGGCGCATACTCCACAGGACATTATAAAGTCTCTGATATCTTTTTTCCAAGATGGCCACCAGAAGTAGCGCTTGATCTTTTCCGAGGTCTTGGCCATACCGGGATGTCCTTCCATTAAAGAATCGTGATAACAAGAGATTACCTTTTTCTGTAAATCTGTGCTGGGCAGGTATAACCGTTCTTGGAAATATAATAGGTTGTCCTTCACCGTAAAGTCCTTTCCCTGCAGATGCCAATTCTGTATGTCTGCTGGAGTTACCAGTAGCCTGGCTTTATCCTTAACTTCCTCTATGGATTGTGTGGCGATTACACCTAGAATTCTTTGTTCGGGAATGATAGGTACAGGTTTAGGATTGATCAAATGTTCTTCCACTCCCATCCGAGAAAGGGCATCAGCTTTACCGTTTTTTGTACCAGGTCGATAGGTAATTATGAAGTCAAACTCGGCAAAGAATAGTGCCCAACGGAGTTGCCTAGAGGATTGAGCTTTTGCGGTTTTCAAATATTGCAGGTTTCGGTGATCTGTAATCACAGTAACGGTGTGTCGGGCCCCCAGAAGATAATGCCGCCAAGCCTTAAAGGCGGACTTGATAGCTAGAAGTTCCTTATCAGTAATAGTGTAATTGATTTCAGGAGGCGAGAATTTGCGGGACCAAAATGCCACGGGATGCAACTGATTGGTTACTGGGTCCTTTTGTGATAGAACTGCCCCCATGGCAAGGCTCGAAGCATCAGTTTCAACGATGTAGGGGAGTTCTGGGCGAGGATGTTTTAAGATCGGTGCAGAGATAAATCTAGTCTTCAAATTCTGGAAAGCTTGTTCCGCCTCGGTAGACCATTCAAAACGTTTGTTTTTCTTTAACAAGGCGGTGATGGGCTGGACTATTCGAGAGAATTCGGGGATAAACCTGCGGTAAAAGTTAGCGAAGCCTAACATGCTTTGAACACCTTTTACGGAGGATGGCGATGGCCATTTGAGAATTGCATCGACCTTCTTTGAATCCATACGCACTCCGCTAGGTGATAATATGAATCCCAAGAATTCAACTTCAGTCACATTGAAAACACATTTTTCCAACTTAGCGAAAAGTTTGTGTTGACGCAATCTCTCGAGGACCATTTTCACGTGTTTCCGATGTTCAGTTTCCGATGAAGAATAAACGAGGATGTCGTCAATGTAAACAACAACACACACATCTATGAGCTCTCTGAGGACATCGTTCATAAAATATTGAAAGGCGGCCGGGGCATTGCAAAGTCCGAAGGGCATGACCTGATATTCAAATAGCCCATACTTGGTGCGGAAGGCCGTCTTCCATTCATCGCCCTCTTTTACTCGTACCAAGTGGTAGGCTCCTCTAAGATCCAGCTTTGTATATATGCATGCTTTTCTGACTTGGTCCAGGAGTTCAGGGATCAAAGGTAACGGATATCTATTCTTAACGGTGATCTGGTACAGGGCGCGATAATCTATACAAGTTCTAAGGTCCCCTTCTTTTTTTGCGAAGAACAAAGCTGAGGAAGCAGGGGACTTGGAAGGACGAATAAACCCATTCGCTAGGTATTGATCCAGGTATTGTCGGAGGTGAATATTCTCAGGCTCGGTGAGGGCATAAATTCTACTACAAGGAGGAGTAGATCCAGGTATCAGGTCTATCTGGCAGTCATAAGACCTATGAGGAGGTAGAGAGTTAGCCTGATCCTTCCGGAAAACATCTTGGAATTCTAGGTATTCAGGAGGTAACTGAGGAGCCTCCGAGGAAATTGCTGCCAGTGAAACACCGGGTCGAGGGTGACAAGTAGAGACACATTCTGGAAACTGAACCGTTCTTGCTCGCCAATCGATCTGAGGATTGTGCTTCTCTAACCAAGGAATTCCTAGAATAATCTGGAACTGAGGGGCCTTGATCACATCGAACGCGATCTTCTCATGGTGTCCATCTTGACTTACTAGCGTCACTTCTTGGGTGGTATGCGTTACTGGTCCGGAGGCTATCTCCGTACCATCCACCGTAGTAATGACGTCCTTTACAGCCTTTGGACAAAGAGTCAGATTCATCCTCAAAACCATTGCATGGTCCACATAATTGCCGATGGCACCGCTGTCGACGTAAGCTTCAATCGCATGTAATCGATCCGGATGTTCAGGGCTAATGAGGACCATAGGTATCACGAAATGCGAGGTCACGGAACTGGTTTTAAAGCTCGGCAAGAGGACCTCTATTCTTGTCGGGCGAGGTCGTTTCCCTGCTCAGAGTTTGTGACCCTGGTAACTGCAGCTCCTACTGCCTTCTTGGCTGGTTTCACCGGAAAGTCTCGAAGAAAGTGCCCCGAGTTTCCGCAATAGAGGCACAATTGCAGCTGTTTTTTCCTTTCCTGCTCCTTTTGTTTTAGTGGTCCTTTCAGGCCCCCTATTTGCATGGGTTCCCCGGAGTCTACTCCTTTGGTAGGAGTTGGTGGTTTGGAAAATACTCGAGCATCAAACTTGGAACGATCGGCCTTCCTGTTCTGCAGTCTGTGGTCAATTTGAACGACTAAGTCAATATAGTCCGAACAGTCTTGCGGGGGATTCACTACTTGGGCTAACACATCTTTGAGCTCTCCACGTAGACCTCTATAAAACAGCGTAATCCTTTTGTCCTCAGGCCATCGAGTTTCCACTATCAGTCTGTTGAAAGACACAATATAAGCCAAAAGGTCTTGATTACCCTGTCGCAATGAAAGGAGCTCATTGTCCAAGGCCTGCCCCTGTGAATGTCTTGCAAACAGTTTTTCCATACTGAGCTGAAAAGCTTGAAAATCATGGAGAACCGGATCATCTTGATTAACTAGAGGGATCGACCAGTCTGCCGCATTGCCACTAAGGTACGAAAGCACGAAAGCTACCTTAGCTTGATCAGTTGGAAAGGCTGCTGGCCGGCATAAGAAGTGCAACCGGCACTGATTAATAAATACTGCAAACCTCTTTGGGTCACCAGAAAATCGTTCGGGCGGAGCCAGAGGTACATTCCCAGGTAGGTTGATCTGCACTGGGTTCGTAGAGGATGTTGAAGGAAGATTTGCCCCTGATGGGGGTAACGGAGTTTGTCCGGCTTGTGACTGTAGCAATTGTCTAGCGAGATCGTCTGTTCGCTCCTTGGAAATAATCAGTTCCCTTCTTAGAGCATTTGTTTCCTGACGGGCTGCATGCACTTCTGCTCTTAGTTCCCCAAGTAACTGGGCTAGCTGATCGGTATCCAAGTTTTCCATAGCGCCTGGGTGGGAGTTTTGCGATAGGCTTTGCGTTCTGTAACGCTCACCTGATTCCCGCAGAGGCGCCGGTCTTGACTGGGTGAATGCCGTATCTTCAAAGGTGATGTGTAACACACGGTTGGCTCTTTGGGCTGGACCTCTGTGCACTGTATGTCTGACTCGAAGAGTAAGATGTCTGCAGATAGAAAATATGGGATTAATGAACTGGGGTTATTGGGTGCCTCTCTCCTCTTCCCTTTCTCTTCTCCTGTAGAACCCCAAAGGTTAACACCCTCACGTTAGGTAAGTGAACGCCGAGCTCTCCATCTGCCTCGGGGCAGGGTGCCGTAACCAGTTTCTTCACTGGATAAGGGTGCAGGCCTCTTGACTTCAGAGGACTGCTGTCCGTCGTTAACTGCACGAACGGTAAGTTCTGGGCACTTCAAATGTCTTAAAATTCTTTTGTAATGATATCTCTTGTTTTGCAGGGTTCCGGCGATGGCGGATGGCAGGCTGATGAGAGTTGAGGATCGAACCCGCGTGAGGAATAGAAGCGCCTGGACGCACGTAAGTAAGCGCTTGTAGCCTGCTTCACGATGCGCACCAACTGTCCCTTTTATCTTGCAGGTACAAGTTCGGAGCTTTAGAGAAGCTGAAGGGTGCTGGAATACCCACTGGATTCGGCGTGGGAAGGAGTAATGCCACGTGAGTAATAAAGTTGCCCAATGTCTTTAAACGCACCTTCTTTTGTCTTTCAGATGCGGGATGCAGCGCCAAAGGCCTCCGGAGCGTGCGAAGAGCTGGTAAGCTTTTGTCTTTCAGATGCCGGAATGCAGTGCGAAGACCTCCGGAGCATGCGAAGAGTAGGTAAGCCTTTGTCTTTCAGATGCCGGAATGCAGCGCGAGGCGTTGGTGACAGCCGATGGACCAGGTAAGAGATGCGCTGCCACTGAAGACCGTAGTGCTAACCTGTTCTTTCTTTGTCTTTACAGGTGCTGCTGAAGACTGGATTCCAGGATGGTAAGCCTTTGTTCCCTTAGGCCCAGGATCAGAAGCAGAAGACACGATGAGCGTTCTGCTGCAGAGAATGCAGAATAACGCAAAGCAAGATTCATCCATCGGGTGTGGTTTAAATAGCCTCCTGTAGTGCTTAGGTGTCTCCTTCCACAGCCACGCCTAGGTAAGAAAAGAGTTCCTGCTTTCCAGAAGAGTTCCAGTGTTCTGAACCTAGGGAGTGGCTCCTGCCCCACCCAACAGGAAAAGTAGTCCCAAACAGAAGAGGATCAGGGGTTCAACTGGCAGGTAAGTAAGCAGCATGGTCTGCTGCAGGTAAGTCCACCCAAGCATTATGAGCCCGGTGCTTCCAGCGCTGGGACTGGGCATCTTTATGAGCCTGGTGCCACTGGCGCCAGGACAGGGTCCAAAAGGTCCCAATTGGGACTGGCTGGCACTCGGAACCGGGGTTATGGGTCTGCTTCCAAGGGAGTCGGGCAAGTCCTGATCTTTTGGAAGCAGAGATCATGACAGTACAAGTCTTTCAGGGATGTATTCGAACACATAGGGGCCGAAGCGCTTCCACCGCACCGCCCATACGATTGTCCCATTGATTTGGTGGAGGGGGCTAGAATACCCTCAGGACGCATTTACTCCCTTACCCAGAGAGAAAACGTTGTTTTGAAGGAATACATCGACAAGGCCTTAGAGAACAGCTTCATTCGCCCGTCTCGTTCCCCAGCCGCCTCTCCATTATTCTTCGTGGCCAAGAAGGAGGGGGACCTGCGGCCTTTTATTGATTACCGCAAATTGAATGCGGTCACCATACGGAATCAATACCCAATCCCACTTATCTCTGTACTTTTGGATCAGTTGGGTACCTCCGAGTTCTTTACCAAGCTTGATCTACGTGGGGCCTACAACCTGGTGTGGATGAGGAAAGGCGACGAATGGAAAACTGCATTCAAAACCAAATACAACCTTTTTGAATACCTTGTTATGCCATTCGGGTTGTGTAACGCTCCTGCTACATTCCAAAGGTTCATCAATGATGTATTGAGTAACATGTTGGATCGCTACGTTGTCGTTTATTTGAACGATACATTGGTGTATTCCTCATCTTATGAAGAGTATGTGAACCATGTATCTGCTGTTCTTCAACGTTTAAGGGAAAATCGACTATATGCCAAATTGGAAAAATGTTTGCTTCACGTTCAAGAAGTGGAATTCCTTGGTTATGACATAACCAGTGCTGGCATCAAGATGAGCAATGCCAAGGTTAATGCTGTTTTGGATTGGCCCGTTCCCACTACTGTCAAAGCCTTACAATCCTTCCTTGGTTTTGCTAACTTCTACCGTCGATTTATCTGCTCCTTCTCAGAGACAGTGGCCCCATTGACTGCTCTGACCAGAAACAAAAGTTTTTTTGCCTGGAGTTCGGAGGCTCAACAGGCTTTTGATGCCTTGAAACAAGCCTTTACCACAGCACCGGTATTACAACATCCGGATCCAGGACAACCATATTTTGTAGCGGCCAATGCCTCTAAGGTTGCAGTGGGGGCTATTCTATCGCAATTATGTAAAGATACTGGATTACTGCATCCTCTAGCCTAACACTCACGAAAACTCACTCCCTATGAGCAGAACTATACAGTTACGGAGCGGGAGTTGTTGGCAGTCAGAGATGCATTTACTGTCTGGAGACATCACTTGCTGGGTACCGCGTCTCCAGTGCAAGTATACACTGATCATAGAAACCTGTTAGCGTTACAGTCTTTACAATGTACCACTGCTCGTCATGCCTGTTGGAATGAATTATTTTCTATGTACAATTTCTAGCTCACCTATTGCCCTGGTCCAATGAATTCAAGAGCAGATGCCCTCTCGAGACTACACAGTGTGTCGTCTCATTCCTGGGGAGGTACCATTCTTCACGGTAACCAAGTGGTCTGTGCTTGTACATTACAACCCTCATTGATATCTTCCATTCAGGAATGGGTAGCGAAGGGACCCAACAAAATTATGGAATATAACATGGATGTTATCCGTTCCTTGTCTTACATAGGGTCGCCTATTTCTGCCTGATTTGACCACTCGGCGCACTGCCATGCAGTGGTGTCATGACTCACTTCTAGCTGCCCATCCGGGCAGGAAAAAGACCTTGGACTTGCTGCGACACTGGTGTTGGTGGCCTTCCATGACCCAGGATGTATGGTCTTATGTTGCTTCATGCTCAATTTGTGCCCAATGTAATGGTTCTACAATGAAGCCTCTGGGTCACTTGCAACCATTACCGGTACCCAATCGTCCTTGGTCAATGGTTTCCATGGACTTCATTGTGGAGCTACCTCCTGTGAAGGGATTCGACACCATATGGGTGGTTGTGGATTACTTTTCCAAACTAGCCCTGTTCATTCCTTGTCAGGGGTTACCTACAGCACCTGCTCTTGCATATTTCTTCCTACACAATGTGTTTCGCTTTTTTGGTCTTCCTGATATCATTGTGTTGGACCGTGGTGCCCAATTCACCTCCAGGTCCGGGAAACACCTCACAAGTTCCATAGGCATTGATGACCATTATTCCAGCGCATACCATCCGCAGACAGAGGGTCAGACAGAACGCCTTAACGCCATGCTTGAGCAATACCTGAGTTGTCTCACCCTGCATTATTAAGAAACATGGTTCTCAGTTCTCATACACGCAGAATTTGCTTACAACAATTCTATCCATGCATCCACTGGTACCACCCCATTCTACGCCTTATACGGCCAGAACCCTCGTACCCTGCCCTTGGACACCACTCTGGATACTATGAACCCTGCGGTACAGGGTTTCCTGCGTGATCTTTCATCAATACACAAGAATGTAGTGCTCCATTTGACTGAAGCAAAAGACCCGGCAAAGTGGTTTGCCGATCGGCATCGAGGTGAGGCTCCTCAGTACCAAACCAGTACTAAAGTGTGGTTATCCACGAAGAACCTACATATACCTAGCCGTAGGTGTCTCCTGCCACATTTTGTTGGTCCTTTCATGGTCCAGGTTTTGGTCAACCCGGTGGCGGTTCAACTGGAGCTGCCTTTATCTTGGAGGACGCATCCAGTGTTCCATGTCTCGTTGTTGAAACCTTGTACCCAGGGTACCAGATTATCTATTCGTCCTTTGCCTCACATGGTGCATGGTTCTGAAGAATATGAGGTCAATGCCATTCTTGATGCTAAAATTGTCAGGGGGGAAGAGGTACTTTCTGGTGGACTGGAAAGGCTATGGTCCGGTTGATCGGACTTGGGAACTGGCTGCGAATATACACGCTCCTCGTCTCTTGTCACTTTTTTGGCTTCCAGGAGGGAGGTGCTTCCATTGGGGCAGGATACTGTCAGGAAACGTGGGGGGGGATCAGGTATTCGGTTAGGTCCGGAGTTCGGTGTCCAGTACTGATACCTGTCCCACCCTCTGCTTCTGCACCAAGCCGTCATGCACATCATTAAGTACGGGCACATTCATACAGCGATCATACCCGTAATCATCCGGTATGCTGCCAGTCTTTCCGAAAGCGCTGGGGGTTGCCCTGGCAACATGGACGCTCTGCGTTACTGGAATCACGTGTCTTCTCACATGGAGCTCCGTTTTGCAGATCACGTGACCGGTGTTCAATGTATTTATGTCCCAGTCGAACTTGGCGCTTCGCTTCTGAAATTGTTTACTATAGCCAATGATATTTAGTGACATTCTTGACTCTTGGATTTCATGACCCCGGCCTGTTTTTAGATTCCCTTGGTTTGGCCTTCTTGTCTTCTTGTTTCCGGATTCCTACGACCCCAGGAAGCTAATCGACCTTCCTCTGCTTCGCATTTTGATTACTGTTTGCTCTCACAGTTCTGACCCTCGGACCTTTTACTGCCTAGCCCTCTGTCTCTTCCTTACCTGCTTGTTGCCAAACCCGGACTGCTTCCTCGACTCTCCTTGGATCTGTGATTCAGCAAACGGACCTCTGAGTTCTTTCTTCTGTGGACTTCAATTACACTCTTTCCACTCGGCGTTTGAACTAGAGACGCTTCGTGTTGCACATTAGGCGTCCTCGTGCCGGCGTTGGTAGGTGGATCACTGAACTCATTTTCCATCGGGTACTGTGATGTTTGGACTATTAGGCGTCCTTGTGCCGGCGGTTGATAGGTGGTTTCACGGATTTACCTTGGATTTCCAGATTCATGTTCTTCATGGACCTGCAAGGATTCTACATATGGTAAGAGCGTTCTATGTTGAGTCTTTGTTAAGGAATCTAGTCAAATCCTTGATTAGAGTTTAACTGCTTTGGTGTTCTTCTAGGTTAGACGTCTCAAGTTCTTACTCATTTAACGACTTCCTGCTAGTCATTCAGGTATTGCCTTGCTCTTGTTTCCAATATTGGTTGATTACTGTCATTTTGCTCATATTAATTATGACTTCCTTTGCAGACTGGCGGTTCCTGTGGCGTCCATCCATCTTTTGGTTAATAGATCTGTCAGGGGGTATTTATTGGTCCCTCTGACAGGTATATTGGCAGAAAGAACTGGTCTACTACACAACGGGTTCAACTGCCAAGACGGAACTATGCTTATTTGGCAAAGAATATCAAGCCTGTGCTAACACAAAGTAGCATGTATTCACTTATGGCTGCGGTACATAATGCTTGGTAAGTCTTGTGAGTCTGGGTATAGTGCCCCTGAAAAGAAGTCATTCTTTAAATCAATGACCGTGAAACAGGTGGCCTCTGCTGGAATGCCACACAAAATTGTCACCGGGTTTGCTGCTACTGGATACTCTGCTTTCACAATGTGGTTAAGAGGTCTTACATTCTGAATAAAATGCCATGACCCCTGTTGGCCTTGCGCACGGGGTACACTGCTGTGTTGCATGGAGATTCTGATGGTACCAGAATGCCTTTCTCACTCTCTCAATGAGGGCGTTAATTGTCTCATAAATGCCCTCATATGCCTCTTAGGTTAGGGGAAACTATTTTACTCTTGGCAAAATCGCTCCTGGTTTAAGTTTAATCTTCACCCCTCCTATGCTCTTTATGCACCCCATGTCATAAGGACTTGTGGTCCATAAACTGTCCAGTACCTTGTCCATGTCTTCCTTCCAACATGAGGGTGGCACCTCTAGTGCCATTGCCATTCTCTGTGGCACCTCTCTGTAATGAATCGGTAACCAAAATGTTACACTAATTTCAAACACCATCTCCAATTTCAGTCTCTCTTCTCCAAATAGTTCCCCATCTGTCACTGTTGATAATCTGCACCCTTCTGCAACTGCAATTATCGCTCTCCATGCCCTCCCAGTGTCGTCCACTGCATGTACTGCAATTCAATCCTCTCTTGCCAACACTGCCTCTATCTCTATGGACACAATTGTGCCTTCTGGGTCATCCAATGGTGTCTCTGGCCTGAACTCGTTTGGTACTCGCCACACCTTCGCTGCAATGCCTGGCATCCATGCAATGGCAATGTCTTTCACATAATGAAACATCCCTTGGTCCACTGGGCCCTCTGTACAGTGAGTCCACAATATGCCTGGAGGGATCTGTTTTACATTCAACATTTGTATGCCTGGTGTAGAGCCCACTATGCCTTTGTCTGTGAATGAGATAGTCATGTTTAAACTGCTCATGATGTCTTGTCCCAAGATGTTTACAGGTGTCTGTCGACAGAAAAGTAAAGGTAGTGATAAGTCGTGATCTCCTATAGATAGTGCGATGTTCACAGTAAAAGGAACCACTTCTCGAACACCAGAGAATCCGTGAGTGTTCATGGCATCGCCTGACAACGCAAATGTCCCTTCCCTAATGCTTGACCTAGCCGCCCCAGTGTCAACAAGAAAGGAATTTGTTTTGTCACCTATCACCACCCCTATACAAAGTTCCTCCAGAGGGTCGGTGTGATCGACAGGATGGGACACATCAAGTGTGTCTGTGGGCTGTCCTATTGAGGGCACACAGATAATCTGTTCCCTGAAAAGAGGTTGTTCCCCACCATGGTAACTCCTCCCAGTCATCAAACTGGTAATGTTGCCACTGTGTCCATGTGTTCTGGTGTGTCATCCTGTATCTGTGCTATCTGTTGTGTGTTTCCCCTATTCTCTGGTGGTTGTAGATACAGTGGTAGTGGTGCTGCCATCTGTGGTACCTATGTCTGTACATGTTGTTAGGGAGAATTCTCAAGAATGTGACAATTCCCCCACCTTAGAGCCCTCCAGGTCTTTTGCTAAACTTTGGGACTTTGAACTTTTCAATTCAATGTGTTTTCTGTGTTTGTTTCTTTTGGTTGTGATGTATAACCAACTCCATAGACATCATCTTTTACAATTGTGTCACACAGCACCTTCAGTGCAGTGCACTAGGGAAGTCTTCCAGATTTTCCAAGTTTTAAATACCTTCTCTGGGATCAACTACTGTTTCCCAGAGCAGTGGAGTGAAATCGACTTCACTTAGTCCAGTAACATTCTATCCCCAGCACCCCCTATCTTACAATGGAGTGCTAGAGGGGTTACTTAGTATCCACTAAGTCTAGTTACTCCTGTACCATTTATATGTTACCCTTTCATCTCAGAATGGCTGGTGGCAGTGGTTTTTGTATGAACTACCATGATTTACCCCGACTGCAAACTGTTTGCAACTCCGGTAACGTTAAATCGCAGGAGCCATATTTTTCAAAATGGCGCTGAGCCTCCTTTGTTAAAATGGTCTCTGGTCTTATTTTTTCGCCATTTCTTTGTGGAAAGGTCCTTCGAGTTTTCCTCTGTGCGGCAAACCAGGTTTGGTCTCTTTGTTCATTCGTCTTTGGCAGGGTTTCTGAGAGAAACTCGCCTCTGTCGCCTGAGTGTCTGGGGTAGGCAGGAAGTGAGGGGGGTGCCCAAAACTCCCTGTACTTAGGGGGTAATTCATAGAAATCAGCGCACAAACCCATTTAAGCTCACAGCGTATTCATGGATTAAAACATCCATAAGCAGCTGTGGCTCAGCGACCCTGCAGCAGTGCGAGTTATGCCCCCAACCCCGCCCCGCGTACCAAAGAAATCGCACAAATCCAGTACCTGGCGCAAAGGCCAGTGGACCAGCATACAGCTCCCCAACTACGAAAATGTGTGTAAAACTCCCCACGCATGCCCCAGAATACACATACCCCGCTTGCGCCAGGCCCATGGCGTGTAAAACTCCCTGCGCACCCCTCGGAATACATGTACCCTGCTCGCGCCAGCGAAAACATTTGTAAAACTCCCTGCGCACCCCTCAGAATACACGTACCCCACTCGCGCTAGCGAACATGCGCCTAAAATCCCTGTGCACGCCCCAGAATACACGTACCCCGCTCGCACAGGCCTATCACGTGTAAAACTCCCCGCGCACCCCTCGAAATACACGTACCCCGCTCGTGCCAGGTAAATTGCACAGAAAAAGCACCACCCCTGTGGCGTGGGTTGCCTTTGGGATATGCCCAGGGTGGATGGCCTGCCTGTGGGGCATGGGCAGGGTGAGTGGGCTGCCTGTGTGGCATGCCCAGGGTGGATGGCCTGCCTGTGGGGCATGGGGAGGGTGAGTGGGCTGCCTGTGGGGCATGCCCAGGGTGGATGGGGTGCCTGCGTGCATTTGGGGGGTTCACGGGAAGTTTTACACGCAATAGGCCTTGGGTGAGTGGGGAACGTGTACTTGGGGGGTGCGCAGGGAGTTTCACACGCTATAGGCCTTGGGCGAGCGGGGAACGTGTATTTGGGGGGTGCGCGGCAAGTTTCACACGCGATCGGCCTTGGGCGAGCGGGGAACGTGTACTTGGGGGGTGCGCAGGGAGTTTCACACGCGATAGGCCTTGGGCGAGCGGGGAACGTGTATTTGGGGGGTGCGCAGGGAGTTTCACTCGCGATAGGCCTTGGGCGAGCGGGGAACGTGTATTTGGGGGTTGCACGGGGAGTTTCACACGCAATTTGGCATTGTGGACCCTCCTGGGTGTGCTGTTCCCCCCTCCCCATTCCCTGCAGGCTGCCCACATGGCACCATGCACTTGTGAGCGCACTTGTGAGCCATGAATTATGTCCCCCTGCACCACCACCCACCTAGCAGTGACGGGCACCTGCCAGCAGGCCCCGACTCATGTCCCCCTGCACCCTGACCCACCCAGCAGTGACAGGCACCTGCCAGCAGGCCCCAACTAATGTCCCCCACCCGACACGTCATCACAATCCAGACCCATGGGCCTTATGGCCACTCAAATCCCACCCCAGTCCAAACCCCCCACATTGAATTCCCAAAGTCATGATAGAAAATATATAACCAGCATGCCCATGAATACATGTCCCTCAGACCCACACAATGGAGACACATGACTGAAAAACAACATTGTGACATGCACAAAAAAAATATAGAAGACCAGACAAGTAAAATATAGAAAAAAAGTGTATTGAAGAATCAACGAAATGAATAAAACAAAATCACACAATAATGAAAAGAAAGAATCCAAGTCCGGAACTCCAAAAATGATTAAAAAAAATAAATGCTGCAACCAATAAAATCCAAAGTAAAATGGCTCCTATGGGTCTGTCCATAAAAAAAAACTTGAGTTAAAAAAAAGCAAAGTATTCCACCACGGGTCCAAGAAAATGAAATCCACATCGAAAACTATTTACAAATGAACATCCAAGGGTCCATGAGCCCAACAATCCAAAGGAAACCTACAAAAAAACCTACCTAATAAATAACTATATACAAAAAGGTGGGGCATAGTCCATGCGCCCCAAATGAAAAAAAATAGAAAGGAAAATTACACTAATGAACTATATACAATGGCAGCGGGCTAGTCCAACGGCTCATTTGTTGATGTCCCGGGCCAGGGCATCATCGAACTCCACTTCAACGTCCTGGAGGCAGGCCTGTTCCCTGGCCCTGAGGTCTCGCAGGGATAAAGCCATGTCCACCTCCAACTCCCTGCGAATTTTGTCGAGGTACTCAGCCCGCCTCAACACCCTGCGCATGGAGTTCTCTGCCCTGACCATAGTGAGCTGTGCCTCTTCCGCCTGCCGCCGCTCCGCATCTATTTGCCAGCCCAACTGCTGCCACACGGAAGACACTCCCAATCCAGGGTCCTCCTGCCCTCTGGCCGATGCCTGCCCCTCTTATGTTGATGGCCCCGAGCCATCATCGCTCCTTCGTTGAGCCTGCTGCTGCCGTGCACGTGCCCTGCCTGATGATGCCCGCACATCCTCCTCCTGCTGGGGTCCAGTTGTTGTGGTGGCCACCCCTGCTGCACTTCAGACTCCTGACTGTGGCAGGGATGTGTCCTCCACCAGCCTGGCTGCTGGGTCAGAGGCAGCTCCACAGGGTGCCCAGGTGATACTTGGGCAGGAAGCTGGCACCGAGCACAACTGGCGCATAGGAGGTTCAGTTGAGGAGGGGGTCGGTAGAAGGCCCAGCACACGGAGGAACCCAGCACTGGTGACCCGTCCTAGTAGGTCAACGTGGTCAATGAGGCATCCGAAATAACGTGCAGAATCCTCACGAGAACCCTGCACGTCATCCCGGATGCCACGTTGAAACAACGCCAGCCCAGCCAGGACAGGCAACACAGAGTCCCGGATTGCCACGTCCGCAGGGAGAGGAAGGCCAATTGTTGTTTGCTCATCCCCTCGCTGAAAACGGGTCTGGACGAAGGCATCCTTGCTGGTGCGAGATGATGCAGTCACAGGATCGGGGACAGGATTACACACAGGCACCTCCACGGCTGCCTGTGCTGCCTCCTGTCCCTGGACTGCGCCACTAGCACCAGTGAAATCCCCCCTCCAGACCTGTGTGTGGCCCTTCCACTGCCTCCTCCTCAACCAAACCCTCCACTAACCTGGATGACTCAGTGCCATCTTCCTCCATAGGCCCCTGTGGGGTCTCAGCTGCCCCTTCTGCTGCTGAGGAGTCCACCTCCGACCTACGCCTCTTGGACCTACCCTCAGCAGCTGCGGCGTGGACACAGCACCAGACCCCTCACTCCTGATGAGATGACAACATGGGAGGGGAGCTGGGCCTTGTGTCTCCGGCTGGCGGTGGGATCCCTGCCGCTGTGCTCCACAGCACCATCTCCGCCCTCTTCATCAGTTGATGCTGCAGACAGGGAGAGACAGAACACAGGCATCAGGGCACTGTACAATGGTCTGATACACACAACAGTTGCACATGAGTGGCAGTGTCAAACTTCACACATGGCATCACAATCCCCAACACACTTATCATTTGAACCCACACACATGCGCAAATTAACAGTAATGTTGCAGCAGGCAGCACCATCCATACACGTACAACAGCATGAGCATCCGAAGGTTAGCCTGATGTCACATGCAACACGCGGAGTGCCAAACACATGCACACACGCCACCAGACATACATGCATCTGTACATCACCACCTGTCGCAGTTAAATCATCGGCATCCATGTCACACCTGCCAATCTGCCTCCTACATGTCGGTGTCACATGCATCCATGGTGTATCACAGTGGCACACATGTCAACTACACACACATGTACATTGTGCACATACATGAAGGTGGAACCAGCATCCATGTGTCACACCACATCCATGCCACAGTACATACACATAATTTTAAACATGTGTGTACTGACACATGCATTTGGGCACCATGCATTTGAACACATACACCATTGATGTGCCTCACACATGACTAGACTCACATGTGGCAGGCTCATGTCCCTGTACATACACATCCATACATGGGCCTTCCAAGACATATGTCCAACCTGCACATTCCTCCCACACCTCAACATGCACAGCGTCCAATCAGTACGCATGTACACTTACCGCTCGACTCCGGACGGGTCTGCCTCTCAAGGACCTGGAGGTGGAGCGCTGGGCGTATACGTTCCAGGAGCCTCATCTGTTTGTCAGTAAGGCGGACCCAGCACCCCTCAGCATCCCCTGCCTTCAAGAGGCGCCGGGCCTTGCTGAGGGTCCTGGACCTGAAGTCCTCCCAGCGCTTCCGGACGTGTTGCATGTCACGGGCTGCCACCCCCTCCACGTTGATGGCAGCCACGATCTCCTTCCAGATCCTCTTCCGTCCTTCATTGTCGGCGCATGAACTTCCAAAGAGGGCATCATAATGCCCTAGGACTTTCTCCACCAGGATGCCAACTTCCTTGGCACTGAAGCTGGCAGCCCTCTGCCTCTCTGCTGGGGGGTTTCCACTGGTGCCAGATGGTATTGTGTCAGACATGACAACCCCCGAGGCAGGTGTGGGTGGGCAACTGGGTCCTGGGGCTGGGCTGTGGAGCGATGGAATACCAGTCGGGAGTCTTCTGTTCCAGCAGGGGTGGTCACAGCAACTGGACCCCTGCAGATGGCTGACGTGCAGGCACCAAATATCCGGGCACTTGGCCAGCAGGCAGGCAGCAGCAGATGGAAGGTGGGAGCGTGCTCGGGGCTCTGGGGGGCAGGAAAATGGCCTTCTGGCATGTTGGTTGTACAAGTGCAAAAAATGCACGTCTAGGTGTCACTTCGTGTAATTCGAGGAAAGGCCCTTAGCACGTATGTGAAGTGATGCGCACGGGCGTTTCCCTCAGCACGGGTTAAAGGTGAGCGGGTCCAGCAGTTTGCTGTACATGCCTTTCGTGGAGACCGACGTGTGTGTTGCTACTTCGTGTTGTTTCACACACCATCACAACTTCACAGCAGATCAAGGACGTATCTCTTCTTTTGGCGGGGGTATTAGCTACACGTGTTTTTCCTTATCACGCTACTCTGACGGTGAGTCGCGCATGCTATTTGTCCCACTGCAGGTGGCCCGGTGTATCGCGTACCTGTTTTCAAGGTCATAGTAGCCTGTGTGTCCCACACATACGTGTTTTTCGTGTCCCTGGGTGCCAGCGTGTACAGCAGGAGGTTATTTCCACACACATGGGCTACTGGGGGTTGCGTGCACGGTTTTACTGCAGTTTTGGGGTGCCTAAGTGTTGCGTGACCCGTCACTTTATCACCGGGGTCACATACAGCATTGCAGGTGCAGGGGTGCTGTTAACATCTTGTATCCCACCGCCTTCACCCCAATTGCCCAGAACAATTGTCGTGTACACCTCCCATTGGCACCATACATCTGTGCCGGCACTACTCCGTCTGTATTTTGCCTTCAGGGTTCCACACATTCTGGTTTGTTTTTTGTGTTGTTTTCCAAATAAACATTCATTTTTTGTGTTTTTTGGAGTGCAACCAATTAAAATAGGGATACTGGTCTACTGTCTCTCGATGGAGGAGGAGATTATATAAATCGAGAGGCAGAGCTCGTGAATTCACTTCACAAAAAAATTTAAAAAGTGAAAAACCTGTGTGTTTGGGGTATTAGACCTGGACCAAAGATAGTCAAAGACAACTGATAGTCAAAGGTAACTCCTATTTCTTTGGATTTGGAGGTCTGTTTTTGGTATGAACTCCGTTCCTAGGTTTATTAAGATCATGATCCCTTTTTGATACTGGGATCAGAATGCGGCCTGATGTAGGGATCTCCCTGATCCGTATTTGTCTACTCAGGTCGCAAAAAAAGCCGACCAGTTTCAGTGGTATAAAGGTGATTGTCATCACTTTCTTCAGGGCTAGGGACACGCACCGATTTTGTGTGCGGTCCCATTTCTTCTTCTTATGTGACTGAATCTCTAGTATTCAGGAATAGGAGGTCACCCTGCATAGTACAAGGAGCGGGGTATGGGAAGGAGATAAAACAGGGGGAGAGTGCCGTTAGGAACATATCCCACAATTTACCTCAGGGTGGTAAGGTTGTGACAGTTGACTGTCTCTTTGTCATCATCGATTGTCACCTGGTATGTGCCAAGCCTTTGTGCACTCTGCAGGGGTGGGAGTTTAGGTGAAAAATGTGGCCACAAGCTGGGTCGGGGCTGCCTCACCACGTGCGCTTTCCCCTCCCATGGGCAGCGCCTGTGCCTGTGGTTGGCGATGTGGGGGCACCACCATGTCCACCGGTACACCCTGCCATGTTGCAACATTGTGCAGGACACATGCTGCCACAATGATCCTGCACACTACTGGGGGTGCATATAGTAGCTGGCCGCCAGAGCGGTCAAGGGAGCGGAAGCGTGACTTGAGCACTCCGAATGTGCGCACCACTATGCCCCTGGTTGCAATATGGACAGCGTTGTATCTTACCTGGGTTGGTGTGGTGGGGTTTCGGATTGGCGTCATCATGTGGTTGCTCAGAGGGTAGGCACTGTCCCCTGGGGAGGTGATAGTGGTTGTGATTATTTGGGTTTGTGTCTTTGTCTGTGTGTGGCATGCATGTGCACAGGCATTTGTACTCACCTAGGAGCCATGTGTCGCCATGCTTCCCAGCTTCCAGGGCCCGGCTCAGGGCAGACATTCTGTATATGAAACTGTCATGAGTAGAGCCAGGTTAGCTGCATAGACAGAGGTGATGATTGCCTTGGCATCGCATACAACCTGCACGTTGATGGAATGTCAGTGCTTGCAGTTTCGATAGATGTGCTCAGTGGCCCTAGGTGGACGTAGGGCCACATGGGTGCAATCTATGGCACCGAGCACTTTGGGGAAGTGTGCCACCCTGTAAAAGTCCTGGACCACGGCCTACCTTCTGTGGGTGTTCTGGGCATGTATATGTGCCTGCGGACTGAGGGGCGCGCAGTCATGATTGCCAACACCTGTTGTAGGCAGCGTGACTGCGTGGCCTGTGAGACCCCCCCCCCCCCCACTATGCCAGTTTTTCGCTGAAATGACCCAGTGGCCAAAAAGGGGCTCAATGCTTGGGAGTGCAGGGTGGGGGATGTAAGGTCATCTTCCCACTCCCTGACGAGGTCTAGGATGATACAAGGTGGAAACCTATACCTGCCATAGACCTGGTCGTCAGGCATACCAAAAAGGCTGGTCCGGGGAAGAAAAACGGGGCCTGGCTATTCTCCTCCTCCTGCGGTGTCCCACGATCAGTGCTGCGACAAATGGGGCATTCATTGTAGCTGCATATACGTGTTTGTTGTTTGCGCGCACTTTTATACTGCGCGCAGGGACGCTTCCACCTGCCTTCGTGTGGTGGACGTGTTGATGCCTGTGCGCGTCTTTTAGCATGCGCATGTTTCTCGTATTCGATTCCATGAATACGTGTTGTTCGCGTGCGTGTGGGCGTTCTGTTTATTCCCCTGCAGTACTTCCCCAGTTACGCCTTCTTTTTCACGAGTTGTTCCCCATTCTGCGTGTTACGCCCTGTGTCCCTCCCCCTTTTTGGTGTGTGCGCTGACTTTGTGCGCTTTCCCTCTGCATGTCGCGCACGGCATTCGGGATGTTGCTGTGAAGGGTGCACCCGTGCGTGCCACGCTCGGATTTGGCGCACATCCCGCAGTGAACACACGCAGGCCCTTCCATGAATCGCACGCGTGCGCTTGCTTTTTCACGCTTGCGCCAAGATTTTCGGGGCACTTTTGTTCCATGAATCGGCCCCTTAGTCTCCTAGGTGACCCAAATGCACTCTGTGGTGATTGGCTGGCTGACTGTCCGGCAAGGACAGCCACCCTGCTGGGTGAGTGACAGCTAGGCTGGAGTGAATGGGAGAGAACTGAATAAAAGGCGAGTCTTTTGGCTTGGAAGGCAGAGTCGACCACTGGACGAAGGAACCGAAGAAGAGCTTGAAGAGGACGCCTGTTGTAACTCCTGGACTGTTTGGTTTGCCCGGTGAAGCCCTGCTGCAGTGACTACTTGCCAAGTTCGCATTGACACAGAAGCCCTGTAAAGACGACTTCTCCCTTTGAGTTGGTGGGACCAATCAACTTCCAAGTAAGCCACCTGGACACCCATCTCAGAGCTGGTTGAATTTCCTCAGAGTTGCTGCAGGAAACTGTAGAGCCAGGGAGAGGCACACCAGATTGTGTGCATTGCTTGTAAGCTGGTCTAAAGCTTTTGGAAGATCCTCCGGAATCCCATGAAGCAGGACTGACCAAGCTTGACCACCCTCAGATGAGTGTGGGACCTCAGGTGTGAGGAAAGTCCACCTTGACAGCCAGGAACTGTCCTTATTGCTATTTGCTGTACCGCAAGGAGCTGAAACGCGGAACAGCCACTGAAAGTAAAGTTTGCCAGTTGACAACTTTGACCATGAGAGTGCAGTGCAGGAGTCCCCCGACGTCCTCCCTCTTATCCCCACGACTGAGGCCCAGGAACAGTGAGATCTGCAGAGATGCCCAGGAACAGAAGTCTTCAGATGCATCTTTTATTCTTTACCAAGGTACTGTAAAACAAGTCTAAGAGAACTTACCTCTTACTGTGGAAGTGTTTGTAACTTCTGCAACTCAGAAGCCTAATCAGCTTGTGGCTCTACAATTGATTCTTCTTTTCTTCAAAGACTCCTATGAACTTGTGCAAAGACTTTTCCATTACTTACCAGAAGTGCTTTATCCTATCCAAGACTTTTGCCCATTGCCTTTGGTTTAGCCTATTGAATTGAATGACTCTTCTAGTGAACTCAAAGTATTTGCCCTGCTTATGAATATTTTTAATTCCTTGTGTTCTAATAACCTTTGCCTTTTGCCAACATTTTAAGAGTATTCTGAGTGCCAACAGTAAGATATTAATGTCCACAGCACCCTTGTTACTGAAGTCACCTCTGGGTGTAGGTTGTGTCTGTGGGCCATCCCAAAAGGGTCTCGTCTGATTCAGAAACCCAGAGTGTACAGTATTGAAGTATATTTGTGTGTTACTATTCTATTGCTCCCTTCTGAAGAAGGCTTTATAAATGACTGATAAATTATTAATTGTTCATGCAGTGAACGAGTTTACTTGAGTGGAAGAGTTTACTTGAATACCTGTAACTGTGAATCTTTATGTAACTCCACTACATCTCATATTTCCCCTCTTGAGATAAGCCTGGCTGCTCAACACACTACCAAAACTGTGTTGTACAAGCTTATACCAAAGGTTGGTTTTCCTATACCTGTAGTCATAGTTGTTTGTAGTGTTCCCAAAGGGTACTGCATTCAAACTTTGCCTAACACATGTGACAGTGCAGGTGTGTGTGGTTGTGCTTGTGCATATGTGGATATGTGCTTTGCCTTTGGCCTTGTTACTGTTGGACCTGTGCATAATAATCTTCTTGACCCCCTTGATAGTGCTGCTGGCCCTGCCCTCCCCAATTCTGTTGCGTCCCTCTAAATTGACAGAAATATGTCCTAGCTGTCTGCAAGTCCAGCACTGTGGTGGCTCCCTCCATTGTCCTGGAACCCCCCGAACATTCTCCTGTGTTTTGCTGCATTTGTTGTTCCTATCCCCTCAATCCTCCTGGAAACCACCTGGTTGTGATGCGTCTGTCGCCCGAAGCCACACCCCGTTTGTAAACCTCCCCTTCCTCAGAATCCCTGCTGTGGGCTGCCCCGCCCCATGTACCCTCCTCCCATGGGCGGTGCAAATGGTTGTTGATACTGCTGCTGTGCCTGTGGGGTGTGGCTGGTTATAACCGTCCCTTTTATCACATATTTTGATAGCTTCCGCTGCACTAGTTTGGCCAAATCTGCCTTCCTCTCTTCCGCCTTTTGCTTGACCTTCTCCTGCCACAATCTACAATGGTGCACTATTGTGAGCTGTATTTCTGGCCATCCCTTCACTTCCATCCCCATCAATTTCTTCAAACACTTTTGTACTGGCTCTGGTAGTCCTTTCACTATAATACAATAGAATACTGCTATTGTTTTGTCCCAAGGCTCTCGAGTTTCAAAGCGCCAAAGTTCTGGAATTTCCTAAATGTACTGTTCAGGGTCTTCGACATTGGAGCGATTACGTCACACAAAATGAGGGAAGACAGACATGTCTGGGTATTGTGTTCGTAATGCTTGCCATAATGCTGCCCTGCAGTTTGCAAATGGTGTCCCATTGTGCGCAGCGCTCTGTGTCATTACCCCTGTGAACCCCGCCCTCTTCCATACATCATCAACTGTTTCTCTTAGTAGCGATACTAATAGTCCCTTCATGTCACCCACTGTTAATCTGTGACCGGCTGTCAGTTTCTCCATCTCATAAATCCATTTATCTGCTCCGGCGCTCAATGATGGTAGTTTACACTTCACATTTTCTTTGACTGTGTGCTTCCAAGGCACATACTGAGGTCTTGTTCCTCCCCTTTCTAATAAAGGCATCTGTGAATATGCTGCCCTCTATCCTGGTGTCCTTCGGTATAGTCTAATTTGTTGAGGCCCTCTCTCGTCCTCATGTCTGTGCATATATCTGTTGGTTCAAATGTGGGTACTCATTTGTTTTCGTCATAAACTCTAGACAATTGTCCTCTCAAACAAGCTATCGCTGTCTCCTCCCACCTATGCCCTGGGAGATCCCTTAGCCTGTTAACATATATGTTGGGTGTGGGGCAAATGTCGTTCATCTGCTGTGCTTGCTCTTCTGCATCAGCCCCTCCTTCTTGTCTGTCGGCCCTAAATTCCCAATGACGCCCACTTGTCTGTCCTCATGGACTGTGACCAGTGCTGCTCCCCTCTCTCATCTCCACTTGTCAGGACTTGATGGTCGTGTAGACGATGATACCTCCGTCCCCAAGTACCACACGAGCAGACAATAATAATACTGCCTGTGCGATCCTTGAGGCCACAGGTGATGAATGCCGTTGGCCAGAACCAGGAACGCCGGAATGATGCCCCCTGACCACTGCAAGGCAAACACTTATGTTAAACAATGAACACAATCTCAACCAGAGTAAATAATGTACCTACAATGAAGCTTACCCAGTATAGATAGCAGGAAACCCAAAATGAGGTGTAAGGAAATGGGGTCTGAGGCAGCCAGCAGAGGTTGATGATAGAGGGCACTCGGCTGGATGTCGTCACCACCTAATGCAGGATATTTAGAACTATGAGCCAACAAGGCAGGGGAATCCAGAAACAAATCCGAGGAACAGTCTGAGGTCAAAAAGGCGAAATGACAAGATCAGCTGTGAAGCGCTGAATTGCAGTCCACGCGTTGCTTTTGAATGCAACAGCAACCACATGATCAGGTCACGTGACCGTGCTCCGGGACACGTGACCGAAGTATAAAGTAGTTGCTTGTTGCGCGACGGACGCTCAACGTCTCAGTGGTCACGTGAGGCGCTCTGTGGTGCATCCGAGGAAATCCCATGATGTCGGCACTGCAGGAAACCTGTGGCATGGCGCTCGCCAGCGCAGGTACGGAGAACGTGGTGGATGCAGATGTTTTGGCCGCCGATCATTGCCAACCTCTCGCCGGCAGACCTGCAGGGTATGCGGGACCTAACCTGTGTGGGTGTTTGTTGTGTGTCAAAAGCAGAGGCTGAGAGCGGTACTGACGGGGGCCTGACAGAGCCCCCCCTCAGAAGCCCACGACCACGTGGGCTAGAAGGGTATTCCCTATGGAACCTAGCCACCAATAAAGGAGCATGAACATCGGAAGAGGGAACCCAGGATCGCTCTTCAGGCCCATAACCCAACCAGTCCACTTAGTAGTGTAGATGGCCTCTAAAAACACGGGAACCCAGAATGGCGCTAACCTCATACTCATCTTGGGAAACCACTGAGACAGGGCCAGGAGTGGACATAATGCGAGTAGGGCCAGGACAAGGCTTCAGTAGCGAAGTATGGAATACAGGGTGCAACCTCCATGAGACTGGAACACTGAGGCGATAGGCTACCGGATTCAGGGCCTTGGAGACCAGATACGGGCCAACAAACCGAGGTAACAATTTGCAGCACCCTGGTATACGTAAGTGGCGAGTAGAGAGCCAAACCCGGTCACTCGGCTTATAAGTGGGGGTATCCGTCCTCTTTCTGTTAGCGGCAGTCCTCATTGAAGCCTGGGCTTCCTCAAGATGGATGAGGGTCTGGGCATGGACGGATGCAAGATCCCGGGCACAATCATTAGCAGCAGGGTTACCGGTAAGGGCAAAATCAGGAAAGGGCAGGGTACGTGGGTGCTGGCCATAAAGTGAGTAAAATGGGGAGGAACCTGTAGATGAATGTAAGGCATTGTTATATGCAAACTCCGCAAGATGGAGTGAGTTAAGCCAGGTGTATTGGAATTGCAGAGTCAAACAGCTTAAGTATTGTTCCAATGCCCGATTCACCCTCTCAGTTTGGCTGTCACTCTCTGGATGGTAATCAGAGGAGAAGTGTGCATCAATGCCCAATAGTTTGGTAAGGGCCACCCAAAAACGAGACGTGAACTGTGAACCATGGTCTGACACAATGACATAAGGTAAACTGAACAGACAAAATACGGACTTAAAGAACATCCGAGCCAAAGAGGGAGCAGAAGGGATGCCTTTACAAGGTACGAAGCGGGCCATTTTTGTATATGAGTTGACAACAACCCATATAGTATCATAACCTTGTATGCAAGGTAAATCCGTGATTAAGTCCATCGAGACCGTATGCCAAGGTTTCGGGGGAATGGGTAACGGCTGTAGCAATCCCAGAGGGCGACCTCTCCGTGTTTTGCATTGTGCGCATATTGAGCATGTGTTCACGTACGTTTCCACGTCTCGCCGCATCGATGGCCACCAGCACCAGCGTTTCAAAACTCCAGAGTGCATCGCTGTCCCGGATGGCCATTGATAAGGGCATTGTGGAACCAATCCAGGGCTTGGTTGCGGGTGTCAGTGGTGGGCAAAAACAGTTTCCCTTGAACAAAAGGTAACCCATCCTGAAAAACTGGATCCCAATCGGTCATGGCTTGGGGGTGGTGTACTACCCATTGGCGTATAGTCGTTAACATAGATGGTGGTGGAGTGCATGCACATACAACGTGCCCTTTACTCAGGAGCGTATCAGGGTAAGATGGAAGAGGAACCCCCCCAGGCGAACGGGACAAGGCATTAGCTTTACCATGAACCACCCCAGGTCTGTGTTTGACAAGGAAATCATAAGCAGCAAAGAAAAGGTGCCAATGGACCTGTCGGCTATTTACGCACTTTAGTGATGCCAGATCCTACAGGTTCTTGTGGTCTGTGAAAACGACAGTCTGGTGTTTTGCCCCCAGGAGGTGGTGTCTCCAGACTTGGAAAGCGTCTCTAATGGCTAGGAGCTCCTTTTCAGTGACCATATAATGTGTTTCGGCTGCCGTGAATTTCCTGGAATGGTAAGCCACCGGGTGTAGAGCACCAGTGGACGGGCATGGCTGGGACAGGACAGCACCTAGTGCAAACAAGGATGCATCAGCTTCTACAACAAAAGGGAGCTCCGGATCCGGATGTTGTAGGACCGGGGCGGTGGTAAACAAGGTTTTAAGGGTGTCAAAAGCCATTTGTTGTTCTGTAATCCATTCAAAAGGTACCCAAGGACTGGTCAAGGTGGTTAAGGGAGCCACAATGGAGGAGAAATTAGCGATGAATCGCCAGTAAAAGTTTGCAAAACCTAAAAAGGATTGTAATTGCTTCAACGTGACAGGGACCGGCCAGTCAGTAATGGCTTGGACTTTGGATCGGTTCATTTTCAGCCCCCTAGGTGAGATGTAAAACCCAAGGAATTCAACCTCCTTTGTGTGAAACATACACTTCTCGGGTTTAGCATATAGAGAGTTCTTCCCGAGTCGTGTAAGTACTTCTCTGATGTGAAGGATGTGTTCAGTAAGTGTATGAGAGAACACCAATATATCGTCAAGATATACCACGACATAGGTGTCCAAGATGTCGCTGAATATATTGTTTATGAAACGCTGGAAGGTAGCTGGGGCATTGCATAAGCCAAAAGGCATCACCGTATATTCGTACAATCCCTGGCAAGAGCAGAAAGCCGTTTTCCATTCATCACCAGAGCGCATACGAATTAGGTTATGTGCCCCCCGGAGGTCCAACTTGGTATATATTGAAGCCTTGGTCAGTTTGTCTAACAAAGTCGAGATGAGCGGGATGGGGTAGCGGTTCTTTATGGTGACTGCATTTAACCGCCTGTAGTCCACACAGGGACGAAGATCCCCTTCCTTCTTGGGAACGAAAAATATGGGGCTAGCCGCGGGTGAGGTGGAAGGCCTAATATGACCCAGATGCAGAGCGTGGTGTACATATTCCTTCAGAGCCGTCTCTTCTGATGGCGACAAAGAATAGATACGGCCCTTGGGAATCGATGCCCCTTCAACCAGATCGATGGGGCAATCGTATGGTCTGTGAGGGGGCAAGACCTCGGCAGATGCTTTATCAAATACCACCTGGAAATCCTGGTACTCTGAGGGCACTCCAGACATAATAGCTCCCACCGTATGTGTTGTCTCGGAAGGACCACCCTCCCCTATAGAAACCGAATGCGGCCCCCCCCCCCCCCCCCTCAAGTGCCCTTGCAGGGTTGGTAACGCCTTCTTCCTCCAGTAAACAAAAGTGCTGACACACCTCAGATGCGAAAGAGACCTGTCCAGTACCCCAGTCTATGAGAGGGTTATGCCTTTTTAACCAGGGAAGGCCCAGGATTATTCCGAACTGTGGAGTCGAGATAAGATCGAAAGACAACAGTTCCTTATGGTTACCCTGGATGATCACGTCCATCTGAGCGGTCTGTTGTTTGATTGGACCGGAGACGAGGGAGGACCCGTCAACAGTTTGGACTGGCTCTGGATGTGTTTTGGTTATCAATGGGAGATTCATGGATCTGGCCAAAGAGATATCGATGAAACAACCAGTGGCACCCGAATCGATAGCAATATGGACTGAGTGTGAGTAATCCCTAGCCAGATGGAGTACTGCCTGGACGACAATTGGTCTCACAGGGCCGAAGGTAGGAACCTTCCCGGGGTTGTGAATCAAGCTCGCCTTGTCCCCCGTACTCAAGGACGAGCTTTCTGAAAACCCGAGTTCTTATTCTTTGGGCGTCGTGGGCACTCTTTGACATAATGTTCGTTGAGACCACAGTAGAAGCATGCATTATCAGTTCTCCGGCGTTCCCTTTCAGTTTGGGTGATGGGGCTTCGTAATCCTCCTATTTGCATGGGTTTACCTGCGCTATTTAGGGAGGGTGGAGATGGATTGGCTGAGAAGCCTGTCTCTACACGACGTTCTGACCTCCGAGCGTCTACCTGGAGTGCTAGATCTACCAGATTAGAGTAGGTAGCTGGGAGTGAAGGGACTACTGAAAGGGCGTCCTTCATAGTATTGCACAGACCCCTGTAGAACACCACGGCTTTCTTATTTTCAGGCCATGAAGTCTCTGCTGACAACTGGTTAAACCGCGTGATGTATTATATTAGGGTCTGTCTTCCTTGCGCAAGATCCAATAACTCCAAATCCCGAGACTGGGCTTTATACCTGGTATCAAAACTTTAGCCATCTCATTCACCAGAAGGTCAAAATCATAAAGAACAGGGTGATCGCTCTCAAGGAAGGGGTTAGCCCAGGTAGCGGCAGTTCCTGTCAGGTGAGAGAGTAGAAATGCGGCCTTGGTAGTAGAGTCATGGAATACTTTTGGTCGACAAATAAAATGAAGCTTACACTGGTTGATAAAGGTATGATATTTCCTGGAGTCGCCCTGGTATTTCTCAGGAGCTGCTAGAGGGAATGGGGTAGGTAATACCACAGGTGTCGGTGGTGTAGGAGGTGCGGAAGGACCGGGGTTGGAGGTGTAGGTTCACCGAATTCAGCATCAGCCGGTAAGGGGTTGCGGGCATTTTGTATGGAATCTAAGCGATGGTGAATTGCAGTTGTATCAGCCGTCATTTCTGTTCTAAGGGACGCAACAGCTTGCATTAGAGCGGTCACGGGGTCCCCGGCAGTGGGTTCCATCGTCTGGATGACCAAAAAGGGGCTTCACAGTCTGTCAGGACTTGATGGTCGTGTAGACGATGATACCTCCGTCACCAAGTACCACACGAGCAGGCAATAATAATACTGCCCGTGCGATCCTTGAGGCCACAGGTGATGAATGCCGTTGGCCGGAAACAGGAACGCCGGAATGATGCCCCCCTGACCACTGCAAGGCAAACACCTACGTTAAACAATGAACACAATCTCAACCAGAGTAGATAATGTACCTACAATGAAGCTTACCCAGTATAGATAGCAGCAAACCCAAAATGAGGTGTAAGGAAATGGGGTCTGAGGCAGCCGGCAGAGGGTGATGATAGAGGGCACTCAGGTGGATATCGTCACCACTTGATGCAGGATACTTACAACTATGAGCCAACAAGGCAGGGGAATCCAGAAACAAATCCGAGGAACAGTCTTAGGTCAAAAAGGTGAAATGACTTGATAAAGCAGAAGGGCAATCCAAAAGGCAGTCCAGGGGAAAAAGGCTGTGGTCGAGTCCGGAGAAGTACAAGATCCAAGCAGCAGTACTAAGGGGAGATCCAGAAGCAGAATCCAAAAACAGTCTGTGGTCGATATAACAAGAAACGAACAATCCGTAGTTCGCCGAACAGTGATGAACAAGATCAGCTGTGAAGCGCTGAATTGCAGTCTGCGCGTTGCTTTTGAATGCAACAGAAACCACATGATCGGGTCACGTGACTGCACTCCGGGACATGTGACCAAAATATGAAGTAGTTCCTTGTTGCGTCTCAGTGGTCACGTGAGGCGCTGTGTGGTACATCCATGGAAATCCCATGATGTCGGCGCTGCAGGAAACCTGTGGCAAGCCTCCATGGCGCTCGCCAGCGCAGGTACAGAGAACGTGGTGGATGCAGATGTTTTGGCCGCCGATCATTGCCAACCTCTCACCGGCAGACCTGCAGGGGTATGCGGGACCTAACCTGTGTGGGTGTTTGTTGTGTGTCAGAAGTAGAGGCTGAGGGTGGTACTGACGGGGGCGTGACACCACTGTGTTAGTCGTAATTATCGGATCCTGTATCCATGTTGCTACAGAAATCATTTGCAAAATGTAGTCTCCTCGATGTCAAGCATGTGTTAGGTTTCATGCTAAGATCGATGTCTACTAAATCATATTTGCTGCCTCCGGCCCATGCCACTAAGCCTGCTCGACTCTGCCTGCCGCGCCCCTGCCTCATGATTTTGTGCTGACTCTGCGCATCTGTCCTTCTAGCGTTTATTCCTTTCCCAGTCCAATGCTACCTCTGTCTTCACCACTTTTATTGCTCGTTCATCTTCCTCCCTGCATGCTCGTTCTCTTGCCAATCTGTCTAACTGCAACTTCCTGTTACCGCTCTGCTAACTTGCAATTGTCTTGCTCTGCTATTTCTCTCTGCCTTTCTGCCTTCTCCAGTTCCCTCTGCCTTTTCTCCCTCATCTCCCTTTCCACACTCTTCCTTTCTTTCAGAACCTATTTTGATTCTTTCTTCCCATTCTCTTGCGAAGTGTTCCTTCTCTTCTTCATTCCCTCTCTTCTCGCTCTGGTTTCTCCTCTCTAACCCCACTTCCCTGTCCTTCTCCATGCTGTCCTCCTCTTCCATTAATTCTGCTCAGTCTGTCACGTCGCAGTCCCTTTTCAGGCTTTCTATTGCCTCGGTTGCCCCTTCTGCCTCCCCATTTGTCTTCCCTTGAAGCTTTAACAGTACCTGCAGTGCTATCCATTCATTTGTGCTTATGCCTTAAAACTCCTTTGCGTGCTGCTGTGCCTCACTGCTCGACCCTGCACCACTAGCGGGCTGTCTTATGCCCTTCGGCTTATCCGCTTTAGTGTATGGTCGTGGCTTATATGTCAGATTTCAATACCCCTCTGCTGCCCTTAGTTCCCTCATTGGGTACATTCCCTGTTCATCGTCTATGTCATCAGATACTACACTTGGAGGGGCAGAGGGAGGTGCAGAGGGATGGGTCCCTTCATCCTTAATCTCCTGAACACTTAGCATCCACTGACACCTCGCGGTTTCCCTCTCACCCTCCTGAAACATGCGCCACAACTCGAATATGGCCATGTGTTTGGTAAATTTCTTCCCCTTGTAAGCACCCTGTATGTGTGTCAATAGCAATTGCTGCACGTCTTTGCAGAAACTTCCACAAGGTGGGCATGGTTTAGTTGATTTATCTTCTGTACTTCTGGACCATTCTATGCTATATTTACAGATTTTCTCCTTATAAGGTGAACGTTGTTTACACAAATGCTGAAGGGGAGTAACCCCCCACCACTGTTATCTTGATATATTTCAATACCTCTTACCTGTCCTCAAGTCGAGGTGTTCGATAATCCGCTGTTCTGGTATAAAAAGTCACAATGCAATGATAATACATTCCAATTTCTACAAGCTCTTCTTGCTCTACACCCTACCAGGCATGGTCAGGGCACCGCCCCTCCTCCACAATCACTGCCTCCTCAGGCACACAACCACAATCCTGCACATGCACCTTCCGCGCACTGCCACTGGTTCACCTCGTCTGCCAATCCCAAGTTCTTGATACTAGCTCCTCACCGTCTCAAAACTCTATGTCCTATGTGCAAACCTAAGGGTGACGTCACTAAGTCATCAACAAAAATAGGTAAATAGAATATTGCATGAACACAATAATAGCCTGTTACTCCCAAACCCACACAAAACCCCCACAGCTGTCTTCCTGCTAACCAGCCAGAGCATACCAATATTCTCTTGTGATCGAACTGTACCCGTTGCGTTGCCTCACTCTCTTCAGGAGACAACCAGTCAATTCACCTTCTGCAATCTCGGCTAGCTCCCTTGCTAAACTTCACGGGAATACCATCATCTATGACGCGAGCTAAAATGCCCAACATACAGGAATACCTTAGTTACAAAACATTTGTCATCCAAGCCTTTAAGTCAATAGTCTAGGTTATTCACCCGAACCTTTTACCTCGAAGACCGAATGTGCCCTAAACATAGAGAAAGGACTTCTACCTCCGCTCCTGGCCCTACTCACTACAACAGTGCTAAACAATGCTATCAAACTACTAATCAATACTTCAACAATACTAACCAATACTCCAGACTACTCAATACCCCGCCTCACACCCAAAATTGCTGTCCTTCTGGATCAATACTTATGTTGCGTGCTGTGCCGACGCTGCTCGGCTGCCGGCTCCCCATCAATGTGGTCACCTCCCCACCCTGTTCTGCCCGAACAACTTGCCGATCTCAGCCAAGATAATTTACAACCGGCTCCTGACAACCTTTAAAACAGGCACGCGTTTTCCCAGTCTCTCTCGAAATATGCGAGGGTCCTGTAGTCTCTCACATTCGGCGGCGAAGTAGTCGACTTGGCACTGGGCTGGTGCAGTCAACCATCCTCTGCTACCAACTTGTTGGGGACAAACTCCCAGGTAGGTTCAAGGGCTACTAGGAGTTTGCGGAATATCGGAATCCCCAACACCTTCCCCCCAAAAAAAGGAAAGTAGACCCAGACAGACAGCAAGTTCAAACTGCGGTTTATTACAGCCAAACCCAACAGGAATCAGTACAAGGATTGAAGAAAATCCAAAGACATCTCAACGTCTCCTGGCTTGCAGGCCAGTTTTGTATGCTGATTGCCTCATAGTGACATTATAACCTGGGTCATACTCCAAAAAACATATTGCCATCTGGGATTGGCCGTCAGGAGCCTAATAACATATACATTCCCTTATATGAGTTACTCTACTGGCCCTCGCATGTCAGGTGGCTGGCCTGGTCCTTCCGCAAATTACTATCTCTAAACAATGTTGCCGTGTGAGGGTCTTACCATTGGTTCTTGCCTGTTGCTACCCACTCCTAGGATACTGAACTGTGGTTGGCTAGAGCGGACATCCCAGGCCTGGGACCCAAAATGATTCTCAGCTCTTGGTGTACCTTCTCAAGGTAATAAGAATGACTATGTCTGCATCGTAACTTGTGTGTACCACCATAGTCTATGAGAGTGCTCGTTCATCTTGTGCAACACTTGTCTCAGATTGTAACATCTTTGTTGCAAGCTTCTGTATGGCGGCGTGAGACAGACTCTCTTTCCCAGCTTCTGGTTTTGATTCATCATCTGAGTCGGCTGGGTGATGTGTTCGGAGACCATGATTTGGAGCTTTTTGCAGCTCTGAATTACTCTGGATTATGAGGAATTATTTGCATTTATTGCAGCTGGGCTTACTGTCATTCAGGGAATGGAATGTCACTCGTAACTGGTGGTCTTTGCAGCAGGCCCTGTCTCACAAGTTCGGCTCACCTGAGCGCTTACTGAGAGGCGTGTGGCCTGCTGTCATTTTCCTAGGACATAATGTGTCTCCTACATGTTTGTGTTAGTCTATATTCTCCACATGTTAGTCACACATGGTTCTGTCAGGTCTCATAGGTGCTCCTGCAGTTCCATAAGGTTAATTGCATACAAGCATCTGCAAGCTTTGTTCAGGATCTCTTGCTTCTTGCGGTTTCTGCGATGCTGCATTAAGCAAATGACAAAATACTAAAGGCGATGCCAGTATGCATCTATCCTCTAAATGATAAAACTGTACGCATGTGTTCTTCATGTATTTGGGTGTGTGCTTATGTCCTGATGTGTGAATGGCACGTGTGCTTCCTGTCTAACGCTGCTATGTAATGGTGTCTCTAATGACATCAGCACATGGCTTCTTGGCGCTTTAATTGATACGGTCAATTAAGGCCTCTTTAGTTGCAGTCTGAGGCTCTTCGTCCACTCTGGGTAAGGTTTGCACCATTCCTAGTCCGTAGGGCTGGCTGAGTGGATACCTCTCGGCATACTGATCGATCATTGGAGCATTGGGAATCATTCTGAAATAGTATGGGTGATCACTGTACCTCCCGGTCTTCTTCCATGTCATGTATCTTATAGGAGGAGGGGGTGAATTTGCCCATCCCTCTTCAGTGAAGACCAAAAAATCCAGTATTATGATTTTAACATCAGCCTAAAAAGGGACTTTAAAAAAAAAAAACAATTTGCCTGGTATTTGGGAGGAGCGAAAATGCCAGTAGTGGATACATGCATTTATTTAGGAATCCTGGTTAACCAAAGTGTAAGTGAAAGACCCTGGTATTTAGGTCTTAGAGCAAAAATCAAAGGATTAGCTGCCCAAGGCTTGGCCCTCCACAAATGCTATGGAAAGTTCACAACTTCTCCGGTTGTAGTTTTTTTTATAATCAAAAGGTGGTCCTGGTTTTAACTTATGGGGCCAAAGCTATGACAAACCTGCCCTGGGAATCATGGGGAATTTTTGAAGGTTGGTTCTGGAGGAGAGTCTTGAGGCTACCCAAAAGCTTGCCAGTCGCTATGATTCGGTACGAGCTGGAGCTTCAATCTATGGAATCAACGTCTAGTGGAAATCCATCTCTCTATTCAGAAAGTGTATTATGTCGGACTACTTTCCTCCTTTTGAGATCTTGAGAAACCAGATAGAACGACCCCGGATTGGTTGTTGGAAAAATGGCAAAAGATGTAGAGGCTGGTTGGATTTTTTTAATGTATCTGTAGCGGTCCTGATAATGAACTCTGCCAAAGTCAAAATAAAATAGCAAGATTGGATAGACATGCAGGTAATAAGATCCAATTACAATCTGTCATTGGATTTATCCTTTGAAGCAAAGGGGGGTGAATCAACTGCTGGATTACCTCACTTCATCACCCTTCTATCGAGACATGTTAATGAGTCTACATCTCAACATCTTGCCAACAAGAGAAGTACAGTGCGCTCGGAAACCGATGTTGCCCGCAATTCCAACTTGTAGATTTTTTGGACTCGGGGTCTTCATTGAGTTATCATACCATCTAATGGTGGCTTGTGTGCCCTGATCTGAAATAAGAACTCGATATTTGAATCATTTTGTTAAAAATGCAAGTACCTTATCAGCACAGGAGTAGTGGGAGCTATTGTTAATTGGTGAACAATTGTAGTCTCATTTTAGAAGCGATGAAATTTATGGAAGAAATATTGAATATCCAAAATGATTAGTAAGAATTATATCAATTAACTTGATTGGTATGGATCTAAAATGAAAGATGAAATTGGTGTTACTTGATATACAGGATGTTTATGTAAAGTTGTGTTATTTTTTTGAAAGGTTTTAATAAACCATAAAAAAGAAAACAAGTAGGCAGTGCAGACTGGGGACAAGAGAGAAATGTGAGGGCAAACCTGATGGGAAACGTCAAGAGTGGAACTGGTTATCTGGGTGTTTGCAGCGTAAGCCAAATAGACCATGAGGTGTAATATTATCATGTGGAACACCCGAGGGTATACACATTTATGCAGCACAAATAGATGCCTCCCATATTTGTTAGATGAAGACATGCTTATAATACAAGAAAGCTGTATGTTAAAGGAGTTCTATTTGGATGGGTACAAACTATTTCACATTCCAGCCTCCAAACGTCCTAATGGACATCCTTTTGGAGGCCTAATGATGGTGGTGAAGAACATATTTCAAACAAAACAAAATACACTAAAGAATAAGAAAAATGTATTGGTGGTAGAACTTACGATAACTCATAATTGTACTTTGGAAAAGTTATTACTATTAAATGTGTATTACCCTCTGGGTGGTATCTATACAGATGGGAGCTTTTATTAGGGGTCTTGATAGACTGGAAGAGTAAACATTGTGCAGATTTAATAGTATTGGGTGGCAATCTCAGCTCAAGGTTCAGTAGATTAAATGAAACAAGTAAAAGCTAGAGTGTAATTCAGCAGGCAAAGAGTAATAGAGGAAAAGAGTAATAGTTAAGGAATGAAACAGATGCAATTTGCGAAGACTTGTGATCTAGTCATGCTGAATGGGAAAATTAATGGTGATACACCAGGTAAATATACGTGGTCCTGTGGGGAAAAGAAAGCCTCATCTGAATATTTCTCCTATAAACCAATCACTGAGCTCTGGGTCAAACTGCCCCCAGCCAATGACTGCCCTCTCCCTAAGCCCCTCCTCTGGCAGCCATCTTCAGAATTGGTAGCACGTAAAGTGGCAGTATGACCAAGAAGAGGCGCAGGTGGGCAGGAGGGAGGGGAGGGAGGGTTGGCATGTGAATCCATGCCAGACCCATGCTGGAGGACAACAGTTACAGGTAAGAAACTTGTTCCTTCTCCAGCATGGGGTCTGGCATGGATTTGCATGCTCATGAATAAATAATACATAGCAGTACATACATACACAACCACGGGAGGTGCCAAGGCTCAACGGAAGCAATTACTCTTACCTCCTCACCAAGCTCACCTTCAAGCAAACAGGTTGCATAGCACTGCTTGGCTGACTTTGCACTCCTGCCTGGAATCCCTGTCGATGCAGTAGAATTTAGTGAAGGTGTGCGTAGACCTCCACGTAGCAGCCCTGCAGATGTCCAGCAGGGGCACACCAGACAGGAATGCCATCATTGCAGCGATCGCTTTGGTAGAATGGGCTCTCGGACGCCCAGGTAGCGGGCGGTTTGCCAACTGGTGACAATGAGTGATGCAGCCGGACAGCCACCTGGAGATGGAAGCCTTGGACAAGGCCTTCCCATAGTTCACAGGACCAAAGTTCACAAAAAGCTGAGAAGTCTTCCGGAAACTCTTTGTGCATGCCACATAAAACTTCAGTGCTCAAGCCACATCCAGCGAGTGCAAATTCCTTTCAGCCAGCGACAAAGGCGTCAGAAAAAACACAGGTAACACCAAGGGCTCGTTGAGATGAAATTCCGACTGAACCTTGGGCATGAAGGAGGGGTGCATCCGCAGCACCACCCTCCACTTTTGGAAAGTCAAGTAATGCTGCTTGCAGGGCAGGGTCTTGATCTCACCTACTCTCCTGGCAGAGGTGGTGGCCAGGAAGAAAGCAGTCTTCCAAGACAGGAACTTGAGTGGGGCTTGATGAATCGGCTCGAATGGGGCACCCATTAGCCTCGTCAGCACCACGTTGAGTTCCCACGCCAGGCAGGTACCTTCAACCAGCGGGAACAAGCGGAACAGTCCTTTGATGAACCCCTTCTCCAGACGGTGCGATCAAAGAGAAGACAGTTCCGGAGACCCGGTGTAGCAGGAGACCGCCACCAGATGCACCTTGAAGGAGATATGCGCCAACCCTGAATTAGCCAATGACAACAAGTATGGAAGGACTTGGGGGGCCGTGACCAACAGAGGGTTAATCCTCTGCGACCGGCACCAAGTCTCAAAACGCTTCCATTTGTGTCCATAATACTACAGTCGATAACGCCCTGGCGAGGACCTCCCTGCAGTCCGCAGGAAGCTCGTTACCACCAAACTCTAATGCTGCAAGAGCCAGGCCTTCAGGTTCAGAGATCTTGGATCATGATGCCGGATTGTGCCTCTTTCCCTTGCGAGAAGATCTACAACCACTGGTAGCTTGACTGGTGGCGACGATGACATGCTGAGAAGGTCCGGGTACCAGATTTGCCTCTGCCATTCTGGCGCGACGAGGATCATCCTCCACCGGCACCATCAGAGTTGACTGATTACTCGTAGTAGTAGCGGCGGCAACGGGAGGGAACGCGTACAGGAACAGGCCTTCCCAAGGGAAGGAGAATGTGTCCCTCGTGCTCCTCGGCTGGGGGAACCTGCTGGTGAACCTCCGGCACCTGGTGTTCATCGCCGTCGCAAACAGGTCAATCTGGGGGCTGCCCCACCCGAGGAAGAGGTTGTTCACTTGATCCTGCCGAAGCTCCCACTCGTGGCAAGAGCGCAGCTCCCTGCTGAGGGAGTTGGCGCCAGTGTTATTGACTCCGGCCCATTGAAAAGGAATGAGAAACATCCCCTGGACGATGACCCAGTGCCACAACTCCTGCGCCTCTATGGAGAGCACTGGGGATCTGGTGCCCCCTTGCTTCTGAATGTTAAACATTGTGGTGGTATTGTCCGTGAAGACCCTCACCACTTTGCCCTTGAGGGACAGAAGAACTGACTGGAGGGCCCAAAACACAGCCCATAGTTCCAGGACATTGAAGTGTATCACCTTCTCCTCTGGCAGCCACAGGCCTCTGGCGTGGAGACGTCCGGTGTGTGCTCCCCAGCCCTCCAGTGAAGTGTCTGTCGTGACAGTCGCCTAGTATCAGGGACTCAAAGTCTGTGTCCCCGGTGATGTTGGAGCGCACGCCTCACCACCTTATTGCTCAACGGAACTCCTCGTCAAGCATGATCATGTCTTTGAAGCTTCCGGACACCTTTGATCCAAAAGGAGACCAGGAATTCCTGGAGCGGTTGCATCCGCAACCTGCAGAGCCGGATCAGGTAGATACATGATGACATCATGCCTAATAGCGACTTGATGGTCCTCACCGTGGTGATCTTCAGTGCTAACAGCCGTTGCACCTATCCCAAAATGGCTGCAATCCTCTCCTCCGATGGAGCCGCCAGGCAGGATACCATGTTGTGCCTGGACTCCAAAAACAGAGCGTTCTGCGATGGAGTGAAGCAGGATTTTGCATAGTTCACCTAGAACCCCAGATCTGTCCGCAGCCTGACGGTCCTCTACATGTGATCAACGGCAATGCCCCTTGACTTGGCCCGGATGAGCCAGTCGTCGAGGGGATACACATGAATTCCCTGCTGTCGCAGATGGGAGCCACCAGAGCCAGGCACTTCATAAAGACTGTGGGCGCCGACTTCAGTCCGAAGGGGAGAGCCTTGAACTGTTAGTGCTTCCCTTGTACGATGAAGCACAGGAACTTACAATGTTTTTCAGTAATGGGGACACGGAAGTACGTGGAAAAGAAAAGAGTCTGATGAAGATTTCATCAGGCCTGGGGGTCGCCAGATATTGTAGTAAATACTACTGAAAATGTTAATTCATTCATTCCATCTTGTTGTAGATCTGAGCCAAAACAAGAATTCCTTGTTAGGTAATCAAAGTATTTTAATTATAGTTCATTTTTGTGAAGATGCAGAATGCCACTAGTGCCAATGCATTTCGGACCTGCGGTCCTTCTTCAGGGCGAATTCTACAATGTCAAACAACAATGTAAATACTTGTTTAGATCAAGTTGTAAATTGCATCAACCGAAAAATGATGTGCTCATGACTCATGTTAATCATACATAAATCTCTCGGGTTTATATGCATCACAGACAGAAAAATAATATACACATAATACCTGCAGTCTTCTCTGCTCAACAAATAATGCACGTGTGTGTACCACTTCATAAAATGTGGTTTCTATGGAAAGAAAACAATGAGGATTAATTACTTAAGTGTTCCATTATAACTGTTATTCGAGCTCAGTTCTGCTCTATTCATCCTATATCACAGTCATTAATCTCTTCATATTTCCTTTACCTCTGTAATGTGTGTTCAATAGATTCTTGAAACCATATCAACTATTCTCTATCGGCTCAGTGATAACTTTCACTTTTCACCGCAGTGCGTATGGTCATTTGTGTACCCGTGTCATGTTCTGCTGTAAAACATGTAATGACAGAACGACATATAAGCCACAACTTTATTCGATGCCCCCTGTTGTATTATGAATGCCTAATCATATCAGTATGTAAATAGTCAAATAGTGAAAAAAGGTTGTCTACCGTTCTCGGTAGGACAGTATTTAAATCCATAAAGAATTCTTTCAGAGATTATCGCGGCATCTGGATGTCGGCTTCCACTGCACGGTCTGGTCTGTGTGGAGCTGCTAAATCATGAATTAGCAGGGAATTAGTAATGCTATTAAGGCTTTAGCCAAATTCAAAAGCTGATCTATTTAAGCTCGAGAACTCTTACCGTATTCGGTTCTATCAGCATTCATCTGATTTCGACAGCGTGTGTGCTGCCAGCTTGATAAGCCGAACTCCAGTGCTGAGTGGTTGTTATGGTGACACAGTATTTTGGTCCAACGCTGTGTTCTCACATCAGGAGTCGACAGGGCATGCAGCATTGTCCGTTACAATAGTAATATCTTTGCTGTGATATCACGTAAAGTACAATAGTCTTGAATACCTTGTTGTTAGTGAGGAGAAGGTGCCAAACGCTTAAATATTGAGTGGTGGACTGGTCATTTCCAAAACTGATAAAAAGTAACCTGCTCATACATAAAAATCCTTTTGAATTTAGAGCAAAGCCTCGAGTGACGGCTGGGCGCGCATCTTGTTTACCATTGGTGATGTATTAACCATAATGTTGCGTACTGTGGACTAATTTCAAATTTCTTGTTATAGCTAAAGTAAAGGTACCAAATGCTCAATTGTAGAAATTGTGGACTGGTCATTAACAAACCACATAAGAGAAGGATCATCTTATTCTATTTAGTGTGCTCAATTGAAAGCCATGCACCGTAATGGCTCTCAATGATATGCCGGTTTCTCAAAACAAAACCAATGTATCAGTGTTGATATTGCCTGTAGGTCATTATCTGCAGTTGCAGTCACACGTTGGGTAAATCTGTAGTATTTAGAGGGCGTTGCCAGGGAAATGCCATGCAGTGCTAAGGAATCGCCTACATGGGCGATCTAGTGCTGATAAGAGTCTCATGTTGATGTATAGCCATACTACATGCATATCCTTTCCATATTGTTCAACTAATGCAAATATCTGGTTGGAGGTAGAACGTGATCTCACGAGCTGTGTCCCATTGTTACACATAAATCAAAGTATTACAACAAAGTTTGTGTCAACCCTTTTATGAGTTTCGTACCCATGTTTAAGATGTTAATTGCATGTACATATAACCAGGGTTTCCTCTTTCTTAAAAGAAACATTGTAGGTAGAGTTCTTCATTTAAACCACAAGGCGATACTGTATCCAATTTTTCAATCCAATATGCTTCTCTCTGTTTGAGTTTCTTTGAAAAGCTGATTCTAGGGTTGGTTGATTTAACAACTTCCAGTATTTGAAACCTTATTTGCGACACTTAATGTTTAGCCTGCTCGAAATGTCTTGCAACTGGTGAATGATGATTATGTGTTCTTACACTAGACTTATGGTCATTCCATCTTAAGCAGGCTTTTCTGCTAGTCTGTCCAAAGTATAATAAACCACATGGGCATTAATACAGTATATTACTCCTTGTGAGGTGCATGTCGTGTAATCTTTGATTTAAATTTTCTCTCCCTTCCTGGGGGGTGTAACTGGGTTTCCTTTAATAACCTTGCTGCAATTGCTGCATGACATGGATGGGAAGGTTCTTTCCTTTTTGTCTTGTAATCCCTTTGGGTTTTGTCTTCAAAAGGAGGTCTCTTAGATTGCTGCTCCGTTGGTTGGCAAATATAGGTTTATCTTGAAATAGATTTTGAAATGTATCATCACAGGTTAGCAAAGGCCAGTGTTTTAAGATGATTTTTTTTTAATTCTCTGTGTCTGTACACTGTATTTGCTCACAAAAACAAGTGGATTCTCAGACGTAATGGTGCTCGTAGGAGTTTTAAGAAACTGAACTGTTCTCGCTTGGGTACATACTTTGTCAGCTGCTATACAAAGTTCCTCATTCTTGTATCGCCTTTCCTTGAACTTATCGAGCATTTCCTTCTCTTGTTCATATTTGGAGCCAGTATTGGTGATCCTTTTAATGCAAAGTAATTGGCTATACAGCAGACTTTTGATGGTGGCAGGTGGATGGAAACTCATCCTATGTAGAACATTATTTCTGTCAGTTGGTTTGTGATATACATTTGTTTCAAAAGAGGGTGCATTGGGGGTGACAAGTACATCCAGAAAATGAATGCATGGTTGGCCAATTTCATGTGTGAATTGGATCCTTTGGTCGATCATATTTAAGTACACCAGAAATGCGCTTAGTGTTTCTTGCGTGTCACTCCAGACCAGAAATATATTGTCTATGTATCGCCCCCAGTGTTTGATGTAACAATGCCAGATTGGATGTTTGATGATGTGGTCCTCCCCGAATTTCAACATGAATGAGTTGGCGTATACTGTTGCTATGGTGGCCCCCATGGCCGTACCACTAGTTTGTACGTAGTATGATTGTTCGTATTAAAAATACACATTTTGCAAGATGAATTCTAATAGTATCATAATCCATTCATTTGATGCACCGACTTCCTCCACTTGTAGTAGCAACCATGAAACCGCTTGCTGCCCTAGCGAGTGTGGAATTGCGGCATACAAGCTATTCACATCAATAGTTACAAGAAAGTCATGTTCATTACGCTGAATATGGGAAAGTCTATTCAAAAAGTCTGTTGTGTCTTTGCTATAGGTAGGATATTTTTGTATGATGGGTTGGAGTATTAGGTCAATGTGGATACCAAGAAGCTGTAGAATGCTTTGAGTGGCTGCCACTATTTGTCGTCCCGGAGGTTGTGTTAACGATTTATGGATCTTCAGAAGGAAATAAAAGTGTGGTATCTTGGGAAAAGTCTGTGTGAGGAATATCTTAGTTTCATCACTGATCCAGCCATTCTGTTCTGCCATTTCCAAAATGGATTTTAGGTTGTCCGTAATTTCTTTGGTTGGATCACAAGGCAAGATGTTGTATATGTTTATGTCATTCAGTTGTCTCAAATATTCTAACCGATATTCATCTGTGTTCATAACAAGAGCACCGCCTTTGTCCTCAGAGCGAATGGTAATAGTGTCATCTCCATACAAGTTTCTGATGATAGAAAGGTTGCTTTTACTTAAATTACGGAATTTAGGTACTTTCAAAGAGACTTTCTTCAGATCCCGAAGGATGGCTTCATGAAAAATATTTATAGTACCATGCGGTAAAGGAGGTACATAGTTGCTCTTAGGTTTGAGTACTAAGTAGTCGGTAGTAGTCTGTGTCTCCTGGATTTCAATATCTGCAAAATATACCTTTAATTTCATCTTGTGAATTAATTTAAAGATATCTATCTTAGTATCAAAGAGATTTTTTCCAAATGTTGGCACAAAACAGACCTTTTCGCAAAATCTTTTTCTCAAGGTGATTTAGTCTGCGATCTGAGATGTTGATAATTAGGCTCTCCTATTTGGATACCTGCACTCTAGTTTTTGCGCTATTTCTTTTCCTGCAGCCCATCCTGGTTCTTTTCTTCTTTTGTCCGGATCTAAAAAAGGTTGTCTCGATGGTATCTCTTGTCTTACTTGGACACTGCCTGCAACGGTTGATTGTTGTACTTTGCTGGTTGTTGGAGCTTGGGTTTTTGAGGTACTAGGACGTGATTGAGAATCAGAACCAGAGTTTGACAAGTCAGAAGGCTTCCTTTGTTGGTATGTCCAGAGTTTCTATATTTATCCATCCAGGAGAATACCTCGTCATTATGGTAATCGTAAGTGTCTCTTTTGAATTTAAGTATTGTTTACATAAATCTTTTATGCGTCCTCTAGATCCAACGACAACAGAAAGTATCCCTGCCCAAGTTGGCGGAGCACGTGTTGCAACGTGACTGTCCTGAATATCTGGGACTTGATCTTGTTGAGTCGTCATAGATCAAGAATGGGCCTCTAGCCCCCAGTCCTCTTTCTTACTAGAAAGTGTCTTGAATAAACTCCGGAGCCCCAGAGTTGCTTCGGAACTAGCTCCATCACCCCTTTTCTTAACATGGCCTGAACCTTCAGCAGCAGCTGAGGGATGTGCTGTTCCTGCCGGGCCACCGGTGGTATTCGCAGACACTTTTGCTGAAACTCCAAAGTGTTTCCGTGGGTGAGAGCATCCAGCAGCCATCTATCAGTGGAGATGTTTTCCCACATACTGATGAAGTTCACCAGCCGGCCTCCCACCGGGGTGCAGGGTTGGGGGCCCGACCACCTGGCCGGTTCAGTCCTGCTTGGAGGCCGGCACACCACCCTGGGAGCCTTGACGACGGCAGCTACCTCCGAAGGCCTTGGACCGACCTCTGTAGGCGGGTTGGCAGTAAGAGGACGATCCACCACCAAAGCTCTTCAAAGATCTACCAGACTTCCCTCCTGAGGAATGAAAGGATGCATGGTGCTGTTGCAACGTGCCCAGGGCATGGCCCGTCTGTGTGTCGGTCTTGATGGCCTGAAGACATTGACAGTCTTGCAGAAAAGATTGTCTCTGTTGAACAGCATGTCCAGGAACCTCATCTGGAACTTTAGTCTGAAGTTGGTGGCCTTCAGCCAGCCACGATGACAGAAGCAAACCATGTTTCCCATCTGGCGGAACCCTTTGTCTGCAATGTCCAGCGCCACGTGATGGCGTGGTCCAACGCCACATCGCCTTCCTGAAGGATCTCCATTCTCCTACGTCTCTCCGGGGTGAGCTGGAAAAGATCCGACGCACAGGCAATCATGAAATGGAAGGAGGCCACTTCGTACAGCAGAGAAGTCCTTGGTGGCAGAGCGATTCAGTTGGTGTCTGTCATCGCTGTGTCCGTCCCTGTATCCCTAGGGGGATGGAGGGGAGGGCAGTGGTGGTTGGAGTTGAGGCGTAGGGTGTCTACTTCTTTCCTTATGCAGTGATGGCCCTGGTGTCAACAGGGTCATTGCCGGTGGTGCCATCGACATTGTCTTCTGAATCTCTGACACCAGTGTGTGGAGGGTAGAGAGAATATACAGCAGATCTCTGGGAGGTGCCTGGAGAATAGGGTCACTGGGCCCAGTGTCTATGTCATCACCCCCTCCTAGGCGTTCTCGTTGTCATCCCCACCCTCTTCTGGGATGGTGTTAACGGAAGCTATGTCTTCCTTGTCGGAAGAAGAAATACCCATGCCCTGGAGTTCTTCAATGCCCCCGCCCCCTATTTTAGGTCCCGAGGGGTCGGTTTTAAGCTAAGGTCTGGCATACTCTTTTCCAGAGTCTTCTCCACTGGTTTGGCCCAAGCCTCCCGCCTGGGAGGAAGAGCCACCCTGACCGCCACCGGGGTACCCTGGACTGGGTCAGCCCCTTTCACCTTTGAGATCACCTGGGCATTAATGGGCATGTTGAACACCTTGTCCTGCTTGGCCTTCTCCGGCTTCTCCCGCAGCTTCCCCGGGGTAGCTGACTTTCTCTTTGACGAAGAATTGGAGTGATAGCTGGAGATTGAGGACAAAGGAGACGATGAATGTGCCCTGACCGGCGTGGGTCCCGCTTGCACGGCAACCCCGACAGAAGCGGACTTGCAGTGCTTGGCCTTGTCTTGGACCCCCACGGATGGAGCATCCTCAAAGGACTTAGAAGCCTGCTCTGGTTGGCTGGATCCGGATGAGGCATGCCCCTCTGGACCACACAGGGTAGAGGGCCTTGCTTTGAGCCACGCCGCCAGTCTGACGTGCGATCCTTCATTGTGCGCTTGGTAAAGCCACGGCAGATCCCGCAATCTTCTTCCTTGTACGTCGGGTGAAGACAAAGGCACTGGGAATGCTTGTCGTCCGTAAAACATTCTGCAAACCGCAACTGGTGCAGAGCTTAAAGAGGGAAGCCCCGTCCTCCTCCTCAGACATGATCCGACGCGGTGTAGGCCTGATGGCCTTCTGGAAAGTTCCAAGAAGAAAACACTCGACAATTCTGCCCATGAGGGGTGATGAAAGATGCCGAAAAACGGGTCCCCATTAATCGGATGAATAAACGATGGAGCACAAAGGCTCGATTCAACAAAAATAGGGTTTTTCCTACCCAAAAAAGCACAAAAAACGCAGAAAGCTCTAAAAGCAAAACATGAAGACTCCCCCACGGTGGTGGCATGAGTTATGCTTGCTTACCTTACCACAACTGGTGAATTTCTGTTTTTTTTTCAATTTGACTTGTAACCATAACGTCCCTTTAACAAAGTATTTTCACTGAATTTCACGGGTTTTTATTAGTGCAACTTAACCAGAACGTCCCTTTAACAATGTTTTTTCACTGTATTTCTTGGGTTTTTACCACAATACCCTACATTTTCTACATGTCCCTTACATCAAACGGACATCCCTGCAGCCTACATGATAACCACAGAGTCCATGGACCACGCAAATGTCCACGGACTTTGGACAGCATTCACAATCCCCAAAAGGGGTTATCTTACAAGGTTGTATCCTTCAACCGACAAAGACATATATACATGAAACAGCGATATATATGTACTACATCCAAAAATAAATATTTATAGGAAATCTGTACTTCAAAAACTACAACTATGTTTTGATTTAGTGCACAATGTAATGGAATGCACCAAGCACAAAGCTTAACTGTAAACCTCACAGTATCACCTTAGTAAAACCTTGCTTACAGAAACACCTGGCATTTATTTTGGAAGAAGCTCTTAGAAAATAGTAAGTACACTGTATTTCTTTCTCTATTATTAACATTTGTTACATATATATAACTTAAAAGAAATAGCACTATTGTTTTGTTTTAACAGAAATGGCAAGTACACTGAAATGGTTTGAGGAATATTTCCCAAGAAACGAAATGACTGAAGAAAACCGCTCTACAATACAATTTTAAAACAGAAAAGTAATGTAATTTGTTCAAATGGCACTATACAATGATCATCTTTTACACAGTACATAGTGATGATGAGGAAACCAGGGCCCAATTCTATTTGAGTGAACCTGAAGATTTACACAGAGAGCCCGTAACCCCAAATGTACATAATGAGTTAATCAAGTTATCATCAAAAATGGATGAACTGAATAATAATTTCATGCAGTTGCTGACATAGGTGAAAAAGAATTTCAAGGAAAATGATCACTATCTCTGCCCTACTTGTACCTGTTCACCTTGTCCCAATCAATCATCCTTATAAAATTCCCTGAATGTAAATGAAAGATACCATGACACCACCTCACTCTCTTCATTAACATTGTATAGAAAATCCCAATTCTCTCATTTAGGTTTCCCATTCCGATTCCCCATCACTTTGTTAATTGAATGTATGTTTTTTTCAATAAATATGTGTGTGTATAGTCTTACTGGGTCTGCAAACTGCGCAACTGTCTGTAACCAAAATGGAGGTGCTACCGGACACCACACCTGTCCCGACATAGCCGCTCTCGTGTAGCGCACTTTTAATGAGTTCAGGGACTCTGCCCAGGTCCTGCGGACACTGGCACGCATGCACACCTCATCTCACTGTGCCCACGGACACTGGCCTGTGCGGACATGTCCACTTGCGCATGGTGCACTTTTAATTAGTTTGGCGACTCCGCCCATCCTGCAGACACTGGCACGTATGTGCACATCGTCTCCCACCCAATAGGTGTCCGTAGGAGAGCAGTCGTTTCCAGGGATGTCATGTGTTGGCACTCGCGCTGCGGACATGTCCCAGGACAGTTTACAACTGCATTTTTGGCCAATCTAGGGTGTTTCAAGCTGAAACCATACCCTTGATGAGCTCCTACACTATGTCTTAGTTTATCTGGCAACTTTTTAAGCCCCATTTGTGGCTTGATAGCCTGGACAGTCGCGCGGTCCGCCCTTCTAAAGGGACCCGTCCATTAGAGTTCCTCATTCTCAATCTTGCTGTCGAGGAGAGAGCACCTGTTCGTTTTCTTGGTGTGCATTCATAATGTCGAAAACATAATATCGAATTGCAAAAATGACTAAACAATAATGTCAACAAAAAAAAATGTTGAATTTTTTATTTTTTAATTTACATGTTATTTTGGGATCGGGGGGTTAAAAAAAGGGGTAAAACAAAAAAATAAATAAAGGGGTTTGGGGGGGAACCCCTCCGCCACCCATTTCAAACAAAAAACCAAAAAAAAAAAAAAACGACTTTTTGGACTTTTTGTTTTAGACATCATGACTTTCGATATTATTTCATTCGACTATGACTATAAACCCGTTTTCTTTGCTTATTGGAGACCAGAATGGCATGATTAGGGCCACTTCAGCTCCCCAACCACCACCACCACCTGGAAGGCCTGTAGAGGGAAACAGGTGTGAGGATACAGAGGAGGAAAAAGAGGAAGATGAGGTACTGGAAGTCCCTCTCTCCAGGTCCTGTTATGAGTCCTGGGTGTGGCAGCTGTTTACCACTGTAGGGGGTCTACCAAAGGCTTGTGCAGACAAGGTTCGATGCCCTGAGTGCAAGGTTGTCCTCGGTCGTGGAAAACCGGGTCTGTACTCCTACGGGACCTCCACGCGGTCCCTCATCAAGTCAAATGACAAGCAAGCAGCAAGTAAGGTGGTACCTTTCGAAGGGCCGAGTAGGCTGACACCCTCTACCTCTTCCTCTGCTCCTGTCACCACAAAAGGCACTCCTGTGGGGCAGAGGATCCCAGCAGAAGCCTCGCAGGCCATACATAACACTGTCGACCCTTACCTTTCGAGGGTCAGAGAACTGTGTATGTACTGCAACACACAACTCTGTAATGGGGAGCAGTTTTAGAGTGCTTTCGAGGCTGTGGTCAAGGAGCATGAGAAACACTTCCCCCTGCCAGATTAAGGCCCCACCCAACATCTTCCTCTCTCCACCTGCCCCTTCGTCCCCATGGTTGGTACCCCTTCCCTCCCCTGCAAAAAAAGACAAAAAATAATATAAAACACAAAACACGGTTACTTTAAGAGCCACCTTTCACAGTTGAAAAATAGAACGAACAAAAAAGTTACGGGCCCCTATGCAGCCTGTGGAGTCCGCAGACAGAACGGTAGTCCGCAGACATCAAAAAAATGTGTGTGGTGGTGGCATCAAAAACAATTAACTTTTTTCCTTGGGAAAATGGTGGCTTTGAAAATAACCTTTTTTTGTATTTTTAGCTTTTATATAGTAAACTAAAGAACATTGTACTAAACTTAAATATTTTTTTTAACTTGCAAGAAGTAGGAATTTTGTTCCCAGTGGATGCAGGTATTTTTTCTGCACCTATTGAAAAAGGCTTTGTATATTTAAAGCATTCTGAATGTTTTGCAGAAAAATCTGATTACCTGCATCATTAAGATGTACTCCATCTCTACGGAAAATTCTGGCAATGTCAAATTTAATATTTTCACTATGGAAAGACGTCACACAAACTTCTCACAAAAATGCATATAGCCTTATTGACATTGCGCCTCGCTTTCTCCATTTGTGGACTGAAGGAACTCAAGCGCATCAATCTGTCTCTGGGCATTGCGAGAAAAAATCTACATTTCCTTCAACTTTCCGAATGTCTCCTTCATTGCAAATTGCAATAAAATTCCAGTTACAGTGGAAATGACTCCCAATGGTCCACATCCTGTGCAAATCGTTTCACTATCGGTTGCAGATTTTGGGTCACGTAGTTATCCAGTTTATGTGCGATCAGGATGCCTAGCTATTGAAATTGGTTAAGTTCGATTTCGTATGGGGACCCTTCAGGCGGTATGCAGTCTATTCCTTTGACTGTTCACTCTCAGGCCACTAAAGGCCCCGTATTTGATCTGTATTTGGGTAGGAGATTGCTGGGTCGCCTAGGTACACCAGAAGATCATCTGCATAAAGGGATACCTTGTCTTCCCAGGTTGGGCTCCATCGGAAACCAGACCACGTTGCTGTGTTACGTAGGATTGAAGCTAATGGCTCGATGATCAGTGCGAACAACATCGCCAATAGTGGGCACCCTTGTCTGGTTCCTTTACCCAGTTGAATATTACACGAGGATCAACCATTCACCTTCACCTCTGCTATTGGGGTATTATATAGGAGCTGGACCCATTTTATGAATTGTTCTCCGAAGTTCATTTTTCCCATGATTATCCACAAGGTCTCCCAGTGGACCGAATCAAAGGTTTTTCGAAGTCTATGGCTAATAATGCCAATGATTGTTGTATAGTGGGCGCTCTTTCAAGTGCCAGATGAAGCCTGCGGATGTTCATTCTTGTGGATCTCTGTGGCATAAAGCTGCATTGGTCCGGATGGATCAGTGATGTGATAACTGTTTGGAGTCTATTGGCTAGTATTTTGGCTTCGCCGTTTATTAGGGATATGGGCCTATAGGAGATACATTCTTCTGGGGGTTTACCTTTTTTGGGGATTACAATTATTGTGACCTTGCGTAGGTCTAGTGGAAGTATACCCACTTTTTGGGAGTGTTCCAACATATTGAGCAGTTGAGTTGCTATGTCTAGGTGTTTTATTTATTCCAGAGTGGAAAGCCGTTAGGGCCTGGGGTCTTGCCTGCTTGGAGTTGTGAGATAGCCTCTGATATTTCATCTTCTGTTATTTTAGTGTCCAATGTATTGGCTTGTTCTGTGGTGAGTGTTGGGAGGTCAGTACCGTCTATTAAGGTTCTATCCACTACGCTATTGGGGGGCTTGTATAGTTCTTCATAGTTCTTCATAAAATTTTGCAAAACATTCCGCTATCTCTCTGTCAGAGGAGATTATTTCTGCATTTGTGTTTTTAATATTTTTGAATAGTTGGTGTCCCTCATCTCGTTTTTCCAGCAATGCAAGCAGTTTGCCAGCTTTTTCCCCTGTTTCATATAGGCGTGCCTTCATGGCGCTGTGCGCTTTTATGGCGCAGTCTAAGGACAGATTATGTATCTTCTTCTGCTCTAGTATTAAAGCTTTGTTTGACTCGGGAGTATTGTTAGTAATGTGCTCTGTCTCTTTGATCATGACTACTTTTTCGGCTTCAATAACCTGTGTCGGCTGAGCCTTTTTTTTAGCTGTTGTCCACGAGAGGATTCCGCCCCTCAGAACTGGTTTGTAGGCCTCCCATAGTGTTCCAGGATTATCCACCGAGCCTATATTGAGTTCAAAATAGTTGGAGGTGACCGTTTCTAACTTTTCTTGTAGGTCTGGGAACACCAGGTAATAGGAGTTAAACCGCCAGTTAGGAGGGGGAACGGGGTCTTTCTGTAACAAGTTCCAGTAGCAGTGGTGAGTGAGTGATCTGATATACCTTGCGGCAGGAGGGACGCGCTGTGTACTTTGTGGATACTCTGGGTCGGTAGGAAGAAGTAGTCTATCCTGGACATCGAGGCATACGCACCTGAGTGGAAGGAGTATTCGCGTTTATTGCTGTGTAGCTCTCGCCATGCGTCACGCAGGCCCAGAGCAGAGGCAAAGGTAGCAAGTTTGGTGTTAGCAACGGGGTTTCTCCCTCTCAAGTGTGTGCGATCTAGAGTGTTGTCCATTACTTCATTGAAGTCTCCACCTATGATCCAAGTGTCTGCTATATTTGAGGCAAGGATGGGGGTGATGTCTGCTAGCAGATTGTTTAGGAGAGATGGTGGAGAGTATATTGCCATAATCGCCAGGGTTTGGTTCCATAAGGTTGCGTGTATTTGTACATATCGTCCCCCTTTATCCTGCGTTATGTGGGAGATTGCCAGTGGAAGCCTCTTGTGTATTAGGATTAGCACCCCTCTTGCTCCCATAGAGAATCCTGCATTGATCGCAGTGCGGTAGTTAGATCTTTTGAAGAGGCTACATATCGTTCCAGCGAGGTGTGTTTCAGTTAGTAGTACTATATCCGGTGAGCGTAGGTTTATATATTGTAACACCAGCCGTCTTTTAATGCAGGACCCTAGCCCATTCACATTCCATGTCATGAGCATCAGGTGTCTAGTGGTAGGATCAGCTTCAGGTGTCATCAGATGTCTGGATGTTTGATTTGTGGGTATGCCACATGGGACGTGGGTGTCTTTTGGTTGTAAGGATGTGCTTTATTTCGGATTTCCTTGCGTTGGTCGAGCTCATGGCGTCACTGTACGCTAACCGGTGAATGAAAAACTTTTCCCCAACTCCCCCCTCCCTATACTCCAACCCCAAATGAAGCATCTGTCGTCCCATTATAAACTTGTAAACAATTAAACTTCAGTTCGCATATATGAGCACCATACTAGTTTAGCTTCACAGTTTGTGTATAGACACTGAAGCTAGGGAGCCTAGTACTCTTGCTTGATGCTGTGTGGTCGCTTCCTCATCGGGGGCGGCTCTGGTTTGGCCGCCAGCCATTGTGTGCCTTGTGGTTCATGATTCCGCTTGGAGCAGGGGCTCCATTATGCTCCAGCTTACAGTGATTGTGTTATTTTCGATTGTTGCCATTCGTTATTCGTTTCCTTGTGGCGGTATTTTGTCTTGTTGTTGGGGTCTGATGTCTGGTGGTCTCTCTGGGTGAGGTCTGTTGCGTTCACCCCCTGTTTTCTTCCTAGTGCTCCTATCACCTTCTATGTGTCTTTCCACCCAGTTCCACGCTTCTTTCGGGTCTGTCAAGTGCATTGTTGTACCATTGTGGAATATTTTGAGTTGGGCGGGGGGGAAGATTAGGCCATATTTCGTTCCCATTGTTTGCAGCCGTTTTTTGAGTGGATCAAAGGATTGGCACACTTTTTGCACCTCTATGGTGAAGTCAGGGAAGAAAGCAATTTTAGATCCATTGTAGCTGACGGACCCCTTTGACCTTGCCATCTGTAGTACGGCATCTCTGTCCCTTTAATTTAGGAATCTTGCTATGACTGTGCGCGGTGGCGCCCCTGGTGTGACTTTACCTGTTGGAACATGATGTGCCCGCTCAATGGAGAAGAATTTGGAAAAGGATTTTGCATCATATGTGTCTATGAGCCACTCCTCAAGGAATAGCTCCATGCTTGCTTCTGCTGCCTTCTCGGGGAGGCCGAGTATGCAGATGTTGTTGCGCCTGGATCTTCCTTCACTTTCATCCACCCTTGCTTCCAGGATTTTAATGCTGTCTAGCATGCCGGACATGTGTGGATTGACCCCTCGTAGGTTGTCTTCAGCTTCCGAAATGCGTGCTTCGGCCTCACCAGTGCGTGAGGTTAGCTTATGGAGGTTGTGTCTCAGTAGGGATATGTCAGCACCAATACTGTCCATTTTCTTCTCCATTGATGTTTTTGAGCTGGCAATGGCGACCATCACGTCTCTGAGGGAGATGTCATCTTCCATGTTGTCAGGTTCAGTTGATGCCGGCCGCTCGGGCGAGTGCGACATTGGTGTAGTGGCGTATTGTTCTATCCTGCTTTGTGTGGAGGTTTTCCTGGGTTTGTCCTTCCCCGTATTGTCTCGACGTCGTCGTGGTGCAGAGATTTCTTTTGATTTGTGGGGGGGGTTTATAGTGTTGGCTCGCAGTTGTATTGCGGAGTATTGGGTTTGTTATTCCCTGGATCATGGAGACTATTGGGAGGTGGTGCCGTGGGACTGCACAGAGTGGGGTCTTGCTTTATTGTGTCCAGTTTTTGCCGGGAGTACTTGTAGTTCACAGGGGTTCATATGCAGCCGTATTGTGCCCATGTGTGTGCTTCCACTGCTTACAGTGTCTTATCCTTCCTGTTTCCTAGTTCGGAGTGTTCTCACCTTTATTCCCCCCCCGCAGTGTGAATTGTTAGTTATGTGCAGCAACAAGATGTACTGAGACACTTAACTCTCGTGCAGCCCAAATACAGCGTGCTTTTCAGGTTTTGGGGTCCTAACACATGCACCGATCTCTGGGGGGGTGACCATTTCGTTTGCTGTTATTTGCTACATCCAGCGTGGGTTTTATCAGTTCTTATAGGTTCCTGCATGTTCCGTCCCACTGCCCGGCACACATTGGTGTTTACAGGATGTTTGTGTGATTTGTGTGGCGCTTTGCAGGTTTCACCGTCTGGCCCCCTTGGCTCATCTGCACTCGGTTCCCAGTATGTCTGTTGTGGTGGATGACTGTTCTTGCTATGGGTGTCGCACTTTCATAATGGTGCCCAGCGCTGCAGTTTCAGAATTTTGGGGGTTGCCGCCATTTACCTTTGCTAGTGTTGTGTCCTCCCCGCTGGCGCCGTATAGTTTGGCCCGGGGGGAGTGCCTGTGGACACGTGTCTCTGTGGAGCCTCAATGTCCTCTTTTTGCCTTATTGGTCTGATTGGTGTTGTATTGGAGCAGGGGTGTTTGGGGTTCGTGGGGTCCTTAAAGCTGCACTGGTGTGACAGGAGAGCAGGCAGGGGTCTGCGGTTCTCAATTGCCCCTCCCATCTCCCGCTTCCCCCTCCCCTTACTGCTATTCTTTATCTGCACCTTTCTGGAACTCCAGGGACGTTACTGCTGCTTTGGGGGAGGACCAGCAGGCGCTATACGCAGAGCGGAGCACCCGCCCCCTTGATGTGGGTCTTATCAGCTATATTCAGGCTCGTCTCAGCTTCTCATTGGTTTCACACGGGGGGAAGGTTGTATTATTACTTCCCCCTCTTGCGGTGTAGCAGCGGCAGCGTTGTGCAGGAATGAGTTCTCATAAGTGTCCTCGCGTAACAGGGTGCACTGTGGGTTTCTGGATTACCGGTAACACTCACTCGCCCCAGGTGTTCCGGGCTATGTCTGCTCTTCATCCCTGCTTCAGGGCGGGGGGGGAGGACCACCTCACTCCTTCGTGTGCAGGGTGGTGTTTGCCGCCTTCGCGTATCACAGACGCGTTGCTCCGCTACAGGAGATGGCGGTCCTGGATTGACCCCGTCCGGTCGTACACTGTTCCCAGGTCTACAGGTGGGGGCGGTGGGGAGGGTGTGTGTTCAGACCTCTGCTCTCACGACGCCGGAACAGTAGGGGACAGTCGCTTCGCTCCACAGGCTGGTTCCCTTGCTGGATCGCTGCGCTCACTGCCTACTTCTTATCTCCGGTGGCCATCTTGGCTGCCTTTTCACGGTCTGTTGCCTCTGGCCTGTGGCAGTCATATCTTTGGGGATTCGCACCGTTCACAATCCGCTGTGCAACTCTTAGATGCAGCAGGGTTTTGCACTTCGCTGAAGTGTTTTTTGGGTATTTCAAAAGTTTATTTTAAGCAGGATGGATGCAGGATAGGGCTGGCGGCCCGGGAGCGACGAAGGATCACGTCTTCATCGCACGCCCACTGGCCACGACCCACTGCATCAGCATTTTGAACTAGATGCATAAATTCATCAAAACTAGGTTTGACACCCTTGGCATTTACCATCGTTGTCTCTAGAATGTGTAGTTGACCCCATGCACTTTACTCATATGCTCGATTTAATGTTTCTCGATTGAATATGATGTTTAATTCGTTTAAGTGATGCTTTGTATGATGAATTGCCCCCAGTGGCTTTCCAATGCACTATTTTCACTTTAGCCAGTTGGCAATCCACATTGAATGTTTAAAATGTATGATTGACCGCGTATTTGTGGTTTTGTCGTGAGAGACAGCCTCCTTCCATGTGATCCCCTTCATCTGGCGGCAGTTCTGCACCTCTGGCATTCTTTTGTGTGGTGTTGTCCACACAGTCGGTGTACTGAATAGAATATATCAGTATTACAACTTGCATTGTGTTTTCCTATTATGAAAGTCCAATATGAATTATGGGCACAAACTTCTGATTTGATATGTTTTTATGTGATATTAATTAACATTGCTTTTTTGATTATTTGTGGTATAGGATGTTCTGAGTTTGCCTTCCTTTCATCTTTTCAGTTGAAGTCTGTTTAATATTGTATAAATGAGTAGTGGTTTTGCATGTGACATGCCTTCTTTTTGATTTAGTACTTTCCCCCCATGTCTGATGTAGGGGTTACCCATCTTTTTTCTTTTGTGCAAAAGCACCTTCCAGCACATCCAAATGTTAGGAACACACCATTCCACTATACAGAATTTTATGCAGAGACTGTACTATGCAAAAAGTCCTGCTTTACAACTGCAACATTTTAATAACATTCTCCAACAAGGAACAGCCAAATAACTACTTCAACAAATAGAACACACCCAAAGTAAATATTTTGAAAGTGAAGATGACTTAGAAAATTCAGTAACTTTAGAAAACATTAGCAAAAACATTACAAACACCAACCTTCTAATAAAAACATACAAAAAAGAAATAAAGTTTAAAAACACATCTGCTGAAATACCAAGCCAAGTATGTGTTTTGTTGCAGAGCTTTTTTTTTTTAAAAAAAGGGCACAAACATTGTAGATATGACTTACAAAATAGAGGACAATGGTTCAAATTAGCTTTACATCTTATAACAGAAAATAAATACAAAATAAGTGACCCCTCAATACTTTGCACATACTGCAATACAAAGCTTGATAATAACCAAATGCCATCACGTGCTGTCACTAATAACTTGGAAATATTCCCACTTGCAAAAGCTCTCCAACAACTTATTTTGTAAGAGAGTATTATAATCCAAACAGTAGACATATTTCAAACTATAATATGCCTCCAGTCCAACAGCAAAATTGCCTCCTCCTGAATTAATAAAAGGAATTTGTGGCAAAGTAGTATATTTGCCATTAGATCTTAACGAAAATGTAGAAACTCTATGAGTGCAATGGCCAATAGAAAAATCTTTGATTATCCTAGTTAATGTTGTACCAACAAAAGACACACAAATTTAGCATTAACTAGTAGACTTAAACAAAGTTAGAAAAGTCCTACAATATCTAAAAGAAAACAATGATTAGTACAAAGATATAAACATAGAAGAGAACTTCAGAGAAACCACCTAAATAATTCAGTATTCACAACCAACTGGCCAATTTGAACGTGTAGATCCTATTACTGCATCCAATATTTTGGACCAGAATACAATTCATCCACTACACTCCAAAGACGCCATCAGCGATGCATTAGAAACATATCAAATACATCAAGCCAAACGATCTCCAATCAACATATGGGAGAAAATTGTAGAAGCATGTTCCTTTCCTCTACTCTTTCCTACAGGAAAAGGAAGAAGATACGATGAAAGATGCACACAAATAACAGCATCAGAATATCGCTCTTTACAAATGTATTCTGAAGACCATAGATTCAGACCAAAATGTAGAATACATATTCCACCTCCTGTTCGAAAGTGAACTAGCAACTCTATGGAGTTGCAAACACATTAAAAACAGGCTCTAATGTGTTAAATATGTCTGCTACCCAACTGCTTCAAAAGATAAAAGACAAAGATGAGGTTTTGCAGTCAAGTATCAAATCTCTTGGCAAAAATGCCTGGTTCAAAAAAATACTGGTTCCAACGTCACGCTGATGTACGTTGTATGCTTTGAACCTCAACCCACCCAAATGGTTTGTTACTTTTAGTTGTTCTAGAATATGCAAGGGATGACTTGCACAACTTCTTACGCATAACAAACCAAAATAAAGAAGGAATAGACATAAAAACACCAGGAGAACTCTGTTCTCTTGACCCTGTAAATGTATCAAGACACTTTCACAATTACTTTATTGCCATGCTGCACTTCATCTGCAATAAAAGTACCCTTCCCCTCAGAGAAGTGGAACAATTCTTTTGGAGAAAAGAATATCAATCGAGAGGCGCACCACACATCCAAATACTTTTGTGGATAAAAGATGCTCCTAAATTTGGTCATGACAGTGATGCCACTGTTTTGCAGTTTACACAAAAACATATCCTGCGACATCACTTCACAAACCACACATTGACATAGGCACACACATTTTACGCTTCCAAAAACATAAGTGCAGCAAATACTGCCGACGTAGATATAAAAACAAAGTTAAATACTACACCAAATGCCGCTTTGGTTTACCTAGACCAGTTTCAGCAAAAAGAACAAGTAAACTGCATGATATCTTCTGTTAGACACAGTGTGAAAGGCAAATCGCCTAAAACACATACAACATTAAAAGAAACAAAGCTTCAAAGTACATCAATGATTACAATACAATCATTGCCCTCTTGCGAAATGCAAACATAGATATATAATATATTGCAGACAATTCCACTGCTGTTGCAAGATATGTCACAGCCTATCTCACAAAAGCTGAGAAAATACAGCTAAAAGAACTCTGGGATGGCATATCATCTGACAAAACACAGTGACAAAAATTGTACAGCTTTGGCATAAAAATGCTCTCCCATAGAGAATGCAGATGCTACGAAGTTGCAGACCACTTAACAGGCACAGCCTTATATGGCAAATCTCAACACATAGTCTGGCTAAGCCTCGGTCCAGCTGCATCCACAAAAAGAGTGCTGAAATCCTACCAAGACATAGAAACAATAGCCACAAATAATCCCAACAGCCAGGACATTTAAAAAAAAAAACAATGTATTAGTCACATACTACCCAAGCAGAAGTACTGCTTTGGAAAACATGTGCCTATACCTCATAGCCCAAAACTACCACTACAAAAATGTCAAACAAGATGAACAAACTGGAAAATATGCTGTCCCAGTTTGTAAAGGAAGCCTCGTCAAACTTGGCAAACCCAGCCTAATTAATCATATAAAATTATAATTTAAAACTCATCAACATAGCAAACTGTATTACATGGCTCTACAGCAATTTTTTTAAACCACGGAGAAAAGAATAATAATTAGGTAACCATTACTCATTTGAAGCTGCATTCAATGCAAATGAAAGCAGTATAACAAACATCAATTTCAAGCAATACAAATACATTTTGGACAATGAAGGCCAACAAGAGGAAGAAGTTCAAGCACAACTAGATGAAGACACTCCTGGTGGCAGTCAACCTTCTCTTACAGGAAGCCAAGAACCACCTGGAGAACCACTCATTCTAAATGAAGCAGAAATAACCATGACTGAAGTAGAAAATACCATGTATCCATATAAATAATCAGAAGAAGGCTTGTCAGTGCTAAAATCACAGAAAAATGATGAGCAATATACCATTTACCTAGAAGTGGCTGAAGAAATTGAACATGGTTTGAAGCATGAAAGTAAAACTCATAAACGGTCAAAATTATAAACCTCTGCTCCTCTATGTAAGTGGTGAAGCTGGTTCTGGAAAAACATTCTTAATTAAAATCTGCACATTTCGACAAAACGTAAACAATAGCCTTTCAGGTTTAGCTGCCTACAACAGAGAGGTGTTACTTTACACAGACTACTGCTCCTTCCAGTAGAACATCAAACCCGTTGTATGCATGTGCCAGTGTGCCTGAACCCTGTATTAAGCTGTCCCCGCTTTTGTATGCATTTGCAAGTGTGCCTGAACCCTGTGTTTAGCTGTCTCCCTGTTGAATGCATGTGCCAGTGTGCCTAAACCCTGTATTTAGCTGTCCCCCTGCATGTACCAGTATGCATGAACCCTGTATTTAGCAGTCTTCCCTGTTGAATGCATGTGCCATTGTGCCTGAACCCTGTATTTAGCTGTCTCCCCTGTTGAATGCATGTGCCCGATTATGCCCTCCTAATTTGCCTTCCTGCATCTTTGTATCGCAGCCGCCCTGCAACATGGGGTTAGGCTCCGTGAAAATGCCATCTTGATTGACTCTACTGCATCTTTGTGTCACAGCCGTCCTGTAACATGGGGTTAGGCTTCATGAATATGCCATCTTGATTGACTTTACTGCATCTTTGTGTTGCAGCCATCTGGCAACATGGGGCTAGGCTACTTGAATGTGCCCATCTGATTGACTTTACTGATTCTTTGTGTCGCGGACGCCTGCAACATGGCGTTAGGTTCCTTGAATGTGCCCATCTGCTTGTCTTTACTGCATCTTTGTGTCGTAGACTCCCTGCATCATGGGGCTAGACTCCATGAATATGCCATCTTGATTGACTTTACTGCATCTTTGTGTCGCAGCTCTCTGGCAACATGGGGTTAGATTCCATGAATATGCCATCTCGATTGACTTTACTGCATCTTTGTGTCACAGCTGCCCTGCAACATGGGGTTAGGCTCCATGATTGTGTCCACTTGAACTCTTGCACTTTTGCCTGTGATGCAACTACCTCTGTATCGCTTTCTATGATGTAATAATTACTTCCTGCGCTTTCTGTCCTGTAACCATAACCACTGTAACCAATCTCTTAAGCATAAGCGCCTATATAACTCCGGGTTTGGTGTGCTATATACACAAATATATAAACAAAATTAGAATACTGCAAACTATCAGCAGAAGCTGCTACTGAAGTATTCAGAATTCTGAAACAAATGAAAATGCTCCTAATAGATGAGGTAAGCATGGTTTGCAATCTTATGTTGGCTTTAATTCATCTCTGATTTCAAGAAGTCCTAAAAACTGACTAAGCACAACTCTTTGGAGGAAAACATGTTATTCTTTTTGGAGATCTCCTACAGTTATCACCAGTGAAAGGTGAACCTATTTTTCAAACCTTAGGACACAAACAGTGCCGCAACACACTTGGCAGCATAGGAAATGTAAATCTCTGGCAACATTTCCAATACAGAGAACTAACTCAAAACATCTGTCTGTCTGCCGACCTCACCTATGCTAACATTTTAAAAAGCCTTAGAACTGGTCTTCTTTCTAAAGATGCACACTCCATCTTAAATAGTAGACTCATTCATGAGCTATATGGGCGTAACGCATATGCTCCTGATGTCATTTAAAAATTAACACAAAAAATGTAAAATGAATGTCCTTATTGCCAACCCTAGCAAGCTGTAGTCAATTCAATGATACAATGTTAAAAAATGAAATGCAACCAAGATTGTATATTAGCTCCAGAGACAAACTGGAAGTGCGCGGCATGACACTCCCTATGTGTCAATAAGCAGCAGCACGACTAAATAGATTAGAAAAATATATGTCCAACACAGCTGGGCTGGAGAAAATGTTAATGTGTCTAAACTGCATAGCAATTTGTAACGTGACCTTGACGTAGAGCAAGGTTTAGTCAATGGAGCAATTGGTACAGTTGTTGGCTTCCAGATGTATCCACATGACAACATTCAGATTGTCAACATCCACTTTGACAAACTTTCAAAAGTTAAAAGGATGCACAACAGCACAATTCCTTCTTTTACAAGACATTTATGTACGCAGAGAACAATTCTCTCGGTCTCTTGCAAATGCAGACATTGGCAGCACAGTCTTTAAAAAAGCTACGAGTTATGTAGCACGTTCACGTCTATGTACACTCAAAGGACTATTCCTAGTTAATTTTGATGCACACAAAGTCAAGGCTGACATTCCTTGCATCCTAGAATACAACAGAACAGACTATGTGCACTCTACACACCCCATCTAGACCAGTACCCTGTTCCTCAAAAAGGTAAAGTTCTAAAAAGAAAATGAATGCAAACAGAACATAAGAGATCTCAAAACAATACCACCAAAGAAAAAAAACAACTGCTACACCATCAAGCAGTAGAACCTCAAAACGACTGAGTGCAAACAATTGCACATCCATCAGCGGATAAAAAGAGAAATCTTTCTTCTAAACAAAAATGACACACAGACAGAACTCTCTGGGCCATTTAAAACAACGCAACCAGTGTAAATTGTTATGCAAATGTAGAAATCAAACTTCTGTTCCAATTGCCATACCAATTGTTCAAAACATTTACTTGAACGGCTCAGACCAGTTGTGTTTGCAAATGCTCATCCTTCATAGAAATGCCACAAATAATCCTAACACTTACAGTGTCTCAGGATTAAGGCAAGAGTTGGACTACTGTACAGTAATAGTGAAATTCACCATAAACTCGCGGGCAGATCCACAAGAAGTTGCACTAACTGCAAGCACTGGAAACCAAAAACATACCTATACATCAAATCTTCCAGATAACATACATGTGGAAACATACATGCACTCACTGCAACCATGTTTCACAAGAGCACATGACTAATTAACAATTTGTTTATGTATTTACGCCAAATTGTGAATCCATTCTATTTAATCAGCTGTTGCAAAAAGCAAATCATGGCATATTATGCACTTTTTGCAATTCGGACAATCGTTCTACCATGCACATAAACTCACATAGCCAATATTTGAGTCTAATTTTTTTACGGTACAACGCAGATGGTACCAAAAACAACTGCAAGCTTACTAGCTTCACACACAGGCAGGTATCTCTTGGCAAGAAAACATTCACAACCGTAGGCATAATCTACCACAACCACTGCAGGTCACTATACTGCATACATTTTAAAAAAAGTGGTTGTTTTGAAAGCAACCGCACTTCAGTTTCTCTACAACAGAGATTACCAGCAAATCTAACAAATACCTACTTAATATTCCTTAAACCTATATTTAGTACCTGACCTGTACAACTATGAACATCTAGAATACGCCAACTGGTATCGAATAGCATCCATAATACTGCAATGCTACTTTTGAACAGCAAAATAGAAAACACCAACTGGTATCGTACTACATCTATACTACTGCAATGCTGCTTTTAAAACACAAAACAGTTTCAATACGCCAACAGGTATCCAAGTACTTCAAAAATACCATTGCTTACACTTCATTGCAGATACACCATCACGATTCTTCTTACTCCAAAACTGCTTGTAACAAAAAATACACTTATCTGTGCACTTTAAACATTCCCTTAAGTACTGCACGCTTCAAACAAACATACTGTCAAACTTAAACTCACATAAATGTAGTAGGATTTGTTTTTAAATGTTATAATCCTGTATGGATTTTTTTTCCTAATGACAATGATTATGCAAACAAACTGTGCAGAACAAACAGTAATGTTGTTCCAAACATAGTACTTCAAACGTACTGAGTATGAGGGTCTAAAATGTACATGAATATGTGAGATTGAATGCAATGAAACATTTTAAACTATCCTGCCTAACATGTTATACTATGTTTTTTTTCACAGAGAAAGAAGCAAAGATTTCTCCTTCATTACTATGTACAACAAACGCAACCCATACCCTCAATGCTACATCAATCAGCACTTCAATTGTATTATGTGCCCATGTTACAAATACTGTATACTGCCTCCACACTATCTATAATTACTATACACATTATTATAATGGTTGTATCCAGTAGCCAGATTCAATTTCTATACACATATGATAATGGTTGTGGACAATAGCCAGTTTCTTGGTTGCATGGGCGTATTGTGCTGTGGTGGTTGTGGCCAGTGGCCAGATTCTTGCATTTTAAACCATACATAAAAAGGACATAAAATACATATTAGAATAACACAACTCGCCCTGAACCTCCCCCTTCCCAACTCAAATGACGTTTACAGACCTCGAAATGGACCAGCAACCCTATTTTTCACCTATGAAAACATCCCCATATCTATATTCCACTCCCCTACTCTGACCAAGCCCTCTTTCAGTCACATATGTGTTTCTCAAGCTGTCCGCCCAAAACTCTGTCCATGGACTAGCGCGATGTCCGTGGACTGCCGCACGAATGCTCTTTTTCCACCTCTACAAAGACCCAACCCTTCCTAGCCCCCTTTCCAACACCAAATTATCAAGAATGTGTTTTCTAAACTTTTTCCCCACCGATCCGTCCGCAGTCAGTTGCGGCTGTCCGTGGATCCAACATGGCGGGTGTTTTGGAAAATATGACGCACCTCATGTTTTTTATTGACCAATCACCCGATGTTTGCGCACCAAACCCAGATATCACAAATTGTTTTTTCCACCTACTTTTGGGCCATTGGAAGAAAAAAACTACTGGGCGGATTACACTAAATTTACAAGCCACTGCTCCTGCCACAAATTTGGTACAATTTGGTGAAGATCCATCCAGCGGTTCGGGCTGTAGACGTGAGGAAAATTATTCGCAGGATCAATCTGACAGGGCCATATACTTTTTGCAAAATTTCGTGAGGATTCATTCAGGGGGGCGTTGTTATAAGCCATCCAAAAAGTGCTCTTCCTATGGGTTGAGCAACTTAAACATAACTACCATAACCATAACTGTTATATATATTTATATAAATAAAGCAAAATATAGCTCAGGGGCAATATGACGCAAAGCAATGCAGGTTCGAACCCCGGGTCCGTGCTTAGAAACCTCTGGTATTAAGCACGTTATATATAACCAATCATAATCATCTGTTACTTATACAATTCCACACTGTTCCATCAATCCGCACCAATTTGGCATTGTTATCTGTTTAGAGCCTCTGGACATTACTGGCTTCATGACATTTGGAACCCCCACCCCTTTCCCTGCATTTCAGCCCCTTCAGACGAGACTGTTGACTGGAATCTGTGAAACAGCAGTGTGGTCATAGAAGGACCGGATAAAGAACCTTGTAAGCATCTTGAGGTGAGGACAAAACTTGTTGCTCCTATGGGACCTCGAAAAACATGTTTCAAGGCCAAGCACGTACCGTTTCCAAGATATTTGCACCGAACGCACTGGACCACACCGGATACATTTTAATCTTGCATGATTTCTATGCTCTTCTCTTTCCAGATGCCTCCCAAATAGGCGAAAACATACTGGACAAATGAATCCAAAATAAAAGAAAGTGAAATCATTAAGGGCAGCTGAGACACCTCAAAAGTGTAAATCCGACTTGAACAACAACAAATAAGGCAGGCTGAGTCTAGAGCTGCAGAAACAACTGAGCAGAATCAAGACTGGTCTGAACAACAATGATATATGATATTTTATTTATATCGCGCCCATACACAAGTGTTTCAGAGCCCGACAAGGCAAGGGAGGGGAACAAGGGAGGGCAAAAAACAACAATCTTACTAGACCCAGTGACAGATCGTGCAAGTGCAGGGGAGACCGAAGAGGGAGAGTGCACGGGGCAGGGGAGGAATGGAAAGTGCTGGACATGTGATCAAAACAACAACAGGTAGTGCGGCCAGCAGGTGGTAAGTGCAAGAATGAGGCAAAGACAGTGGGTGTCTAATAAGTGCAGGAAGGGGACTGTAGGGTTGCAGATACAGAGCCTAGTGCCAGGAGGCATTGCGGGTATGCGGCTGGGTGGGCAGGGATCTGGGCCCGAAATCAGAGGGTAGCCAGGAGCCCAGTGCCGAAGCAGACAGATCAGCAGGAGAGAGGAAGAGCGAAGGCAGAAGCAAAGAGGAAGGTCTTGAGTGCTTCCGGAACCGAAGATGGTTCTCAAGTTTCAGAGAGGCTGGGAGGCTGTTCCAGAGGACATGCCAAAGAAAGATCTACCCCTAACTGGTTACTTGGAGAAGCGACTGACCCTGAGGGAGTTGGAGTTGGAGGAGCAAAGAGCTTGTGTAGAAAGGTATTTCTGAAGGGAGAGTTGAAGGTATGGAGGACTCAGGCCCCAGAAGGCCTTGTGGACAATGCAAAGGGTCTTGAACTTAATCCTTGTAGCAACTGGGAGCCAATGAAGAGATTGCAGGGCTGGAGAGATATGATCCCTGGGCTTGAGGCCAAGGACAAGTCTCACAGTTGTGTTCTGGATGAGCTGCAGAGGGCGGAGAGTAGTTGCAGGCAGATTTAGAAAAGGCTGTTGCAATAGTCCAGCCTAGAGAGAACCAGATCTCTAGAGACAGTGAGCTTCTGGGGGAAGGAGAGGTAAGGAAGAATACCTTTTAGGAGGTGCAGTTGGTAGTTTGACTTCTTAGAGACGCCAGAGATGTGTGGAGAAAAGGACAGCATGCAGTCGAAGATGACCCAGAGGTACTTAGCCTAACAGGGGGGAGCCGGGGGAGGACCAAGGGAAGTTGGCCGGAGAGTGACAGGAAAGGTAGGTGCAGGTGTGCCGATGAGGAAGATCTCTGTCTTACTGGCATTAAGGCAGAGGTCGTTGGCGGCACACCACTCCTGGATTGCAGACAGTCAAAGATGAGAGAGGGAGAAGAGGTGGCGGAGGGGAGTCTGAAAACGAGCCGAGTGTTGTCCGGATAGCACTGAAAATTGGAGCATAGAGCAGCAATGCGGTGGGTGAGGGGTGCCAGTTATTGGTTGAAAAGCCAGGGAGAGGTTCGACCCCTGGGGAACACCACAAGTGGAGAGTGAGGTAGAGGAAAAGAAGGACCCAAGTTGGACCTAGCAGGGTCAGTTGGAGAGCAAAGAGGTCAACCAGGCCAAAGCCTGATCGGTGATACCCAGGTTATCACGGAGGCAGTTGAGCAGGATGACATGGTTGACTGTGTCAAAGGCAGAGGAGAGATTGAGTAGAATGAGGACAGATGGGATATTAGATTCAAGGTTGGAAGGCAGGTCTTTGTGGATGTTCAGGAGAGCAGTTTCCGTGTTTCTGGCTGCTCTGAAGCCAGACTGATGGTCGTGGAGACAACCAACAGAATCAGTGTGAAGATTAAGCTGTGAGATGGCCAGCTTTTCCAGGAGTTTGCCCAGGAAAGGAGTGATAGAAATCAGGCGATAGGTAGCCGGGCAGGAGGGGTTGGCTGTGGGTTTCTTGAGAAGAGGATGCACAAGAGAGTGCTTCAGAGGTGAGATGAATAAGGATGGCTAAATCAAGGGCTGCGGAAACAATAGAACCTGCGCAGAGTATGGGTACATTTTGCTAAGATATATATATATATATATATGAACACAGGTGACTTAAAAGGTAACATTAACCTGAGGGGGCAAATGCTTTATTTAAACTAACGATATGAACTATTCAAATATACAAAATAGCATTCTTAAGTGTCACTGGAGGCGGAGGTGGGGTCAGGAAGGGCGGATGGGGGAAGAGTACAGGGGGAGCTCCCTCTTTAGAAAGTAAGTTTAAGGTGAGCTTTGAAAAGATCCCCAGTTGAGCTAGCTCTGATTGTTATGGGCGGTGTGTTCTAGTGGGTTGAGTAGGGAGAACGAGCGGAAGCGAAAGGAGGAGCAGGAAGGGCAGCGGCTGCTGAGGTTGAGTGCACAGGAGAATCAGAGGGAATGAGATGGTGAGTAAACAGATATAATCAGACAGGTACCGAGGAACAAGACCATTGATAGCTTTGCAGACTAGGAGAAGGAATTTTAAAAGAGAGAGGTTGTGCATGGATAGCCAACCAGCATGTTGTCAATAGGTTGAAGTAGGGGAGGTTGTAGAGAGCGTGGGTTCCAATGTCTGTCTAGAAGGTCGAAAGTGTAGATAGGAAGGCCAAGGAGCAGGTTTGAGCTGTAGTCAGCTCTCTGAGCATGAGAGTGGAGATAAGAGTTTTTTTTTTTTTTAGAGTGGTTGGTAAGAAAAGGTCAGTCTTTCCAAACATTGAGGTGAATAATATTAGCAGTGGCAATGATGAATTGTTGCAGTTGTAGGTCGCTATCAAAGAGGACCCCAAGATCGTGAGCCTTGGGTGAGGGATCAAGAAGATCAGATGGGAAGGAGAGGGGAGTGGAGGGATGGCGTTCGAAGCCAGGAGAAAGAGGACTTCCGTGAAAGCTCAGTATGAGGCAGAGGAAAGCCATCCGTTGAGTAATTGTAGTGAGACAATTCATAACCCATTCTGTGATGCCTGGGGTGAAGGCAGAAAATGATACAAATATTTCAGTTTTATCAGCAAAAAGGTGATCAGGAAAGCCAAGGGTTCGAGAAGTGTTCCTAGGTACGAGGCATAGAGAGTGAAGAGCAGAGGTCCAAGGACTAATCCTTTGTGGTTGCCAATGGGGAGAGGGGCGGGGTCAGAGGTTTGCGAGTTCCAAGATATTTTAAAGGATCGACCTTGCGGGTAGGAGATGATCCAAGAAAGAGTAGATTTGCAAAACCCAAAGTCCTGGAGAGAGAGAAAGAGAGGGGAATGGCCGGCAGCATTGGAAGTGGCAGAAAGGTCCAAAAGAATGAGCATAGAAGAGAGTTTGGTGGGGTGAGCATTAGAGAGAAAGTTGGAGACGTGCATGCTGCAGTCTCAGTTTAGTGTTTACTATGGAAGCCAGATTGAAGTGGATCTCCAAGGCCATTATCTTCAAGGCACTTAGTGATCAGGTCGAAGACCACCCGCTCAAGGACTGTAAAATAATGGGGAAGGAGAGAAACTGAGCGATCATTTGCTGGGACGTTTGGGTCAGCAGAGGGGTTTCTTCAGTAGGGATCAGATAGTTGCAGATTTGAAGGAGGCAGGGAAGAGTCCACTGGACAAAGAGATTTAAGAGTTCAGAGAAATAAGGGCAAGTGATAGAGACTAATTCTGATCATTTGGGTAGCAAAAGGGTCAATAAGAGCGTGAGATGGGCTGGTAGTACGAAAAGAATGAATGCTAATTCAATAAGAGAGCTAGGGGAGAAGTGGTTAAGAGTAGAACAACTGTGGGAGAGGTAGTGGACAGGAGGAGGGCTGGGAGAGTATCACAAATCTTAGAGGAAAAGTAGTGAGCAAAAACATTAGCAGAAAGGGAGGTGATGGATATTGGCTGTGGAGGTGTGAGCAAAGATTGGAGGGTAGATGAAAGTTTGCTAGGGTTATCACAAAGGGAGGTTTGTGAAGTAAGCAGATTTGGCAGAGTCCAATGAAGAGGTAAGAGCAGGAACAGAATTTAGTAGGCTAGGAGAAGGGTAAGTGTCCATAATTTGCACCAGCACCAATCAAAAGCTGAGGATGTGAATGTGCAAGCAGGATAGTGTTGGTCAAATGGAGTTATAAGAGCACAGTGAAAGTCAGAGAATGCAAGGTCAATGGGAGAGATATGAATAGGAGAAAGACTGGTGTAATGTGCCGATGTAGCAATAAAGGGTCAGGACACAGCTGAGAGGTAAACCAAGTTATTATTAGAGAAAGAAAAACAGCAGAAAACCGTAATACAGAATGATAAGGGACAGGTGTCAGACGGAGAGCTCTCCCGGTGTTCGGTCAAAGCTCATCTTATATAGCCTGGAAAGTTTCCATGACGTTTGTAGACATTCGGTAATACTAGGAAGCAGACATTTGTGAAGAAACCTGTCAGTTATATACATGGCACATTGTGACGCACGATCAGTACGCAAATTTGCCGTAAACACTGGAATACTTCTTATAAAGGTGGTGTTTGTACACAGCAAGGGAAAGGTACGGGGAGCTGGGTGGGTCACGAGGGCGGCATTAGGTTGTGGCCTGCTGAGCCAAGGCGGGGTGTGGCCATGCCAGGAGAGCCGGGTGTAGCAAGAGGTCTCAGGCTAAGCCATGGTGAAGGATCTGGGGCCTCGCAGGGGAGGGCGATTGCTAGGAGGTATAGTATCAGTCCTGCCACATCAACCCCCATTTGCTCATCCATGTGACAGGGTAAAGACCACAGGGCGCAGGTTGGCCTTTTGGGGGGCATGGTACTCGAGAAGGAGGTGGAGCAGTGTAAACCTGGCAGTGTATACTGTAATGGGGACAACTAAGGCCAGTCAAATTCAGGAAATAACACCGGGGTGAAAGCAATTGTTTCACAAGCGTGTGTTGGGGTGTGTGCCCAGACATACAATCTGAGGAATCCATTAGATCAGCATATGTCCTTGAGAAATTTGAGGAATGTATTGGTATCTGGGGACATGTTTACTGAAGTGCTGGGCAGTCGTCCCAGAAAACCAGTCAGCAGGGGTAACATGATAGGCATGTGATCAGAGAAACATAATTTATGCACTGTGCATGCAGTGGCAATAATATTCCTAACTTCTGCTGTCCAACACTACGCAGAATGGGGCCTTATGCCCATATGTTCCAAGCAATTTTGGTGATCCCTGTACCTGGGAAGCTGGATGTAGCAGATGGCAAAGTTCAGGAAGCTAGCAGGATAGAAGCTTGATCAGGTGTGGAGCAGAAAGGTAGACGGTCGGTGTGCTGAAAATGTTTGTGGACTGGCAGCTCAGCAGGAGAATAGGCTGCCCAAAAATAAGGCAGAGGATGCAAAGAGCAGGTATACAGAGCAGCTAGGAGGCAAAGACCCTGACATGTCACATGGGTCAGGTGGAGCTGGTCTGTGATGCTGGAGAAGGAGCAAAGGCAATTGCTGAGGCGCCAGACTCACTCAGTCGGCCCCCCCAGACCTCTGGTACTGGTGGGCCCTGGTGCCTATATTCCAGGTGTGCAGCTTTATTATGTCTGCATGAAGAAGAAACACATTTTGAGAACTTTGTGCCACCTGCAGAAGGCAGGTGTAGCAGGACATCAGTGTGCTTTACCTGCTGGTGGCAGTGGTGCTGGTGGGAGGACTCTGTAAGTTATACCTCTGTACTCGTATCGAAGTGTCGTTGTCTAGAAGTGCAGGATGGGGTGCTCCACAGAGCCTGTCCTCTGTGGCTCCTATGGGCAGTTGCATCGGGGTGTCTTTGTCCTGGACCCCTTGAGGTGGCAGCTGGGCTGGTGTTTCTGGCGTCACTGGTGGCAAGGTGGCGTTGTCCTTGTCTTTTGGCTGTGGCTTTTCATCAGCTGGTGGCGCCTTCTTTACACAGTGGCAGGTGTGGACCCACATGTCGAGTCCTCTGCAACAGCCTGCAGTGTGGGTTGTCAGCAGGACCTGGTAGGAATACTTTTGCAGATGTAACTTCAGGACCACGCAGTCTCCTGTGGCACAATGCTTCAGGTGGCCGACGATGTCGTTCCTGTATTTGCTAGAAGTGAGAACTGACAGCGAAGATTTGTTTTTTGAAATATTACACAATCAGATCCTCATTCAGTTGAAGATTACATTGTTCTGGAGCCAGTGGGGCAGTCACTGGCATCCTCATGGGTCTGTCTATTACAATCTCATGTGTTGACAGGCCAGGCATTCTGATACCATTTCTACTGTCCATCAAAACAAAAGGGAGAGCATCTGGCCAGCTTAGGCCCGTTACATGGCACACCTTGTCAAGGCCGTTTTTCAGGTACCCATTTCGAGCAGTGGAGCTTTTGCAGAATACGTAGCTCCTTGCAAATGTTTTGGACAGTGTGTCTTGTGAAATGAAGGCCCCTGGCAGAGTTTATGGATAATGGTAGGCCACAGCGTGGGATGGACTCCTTAAGTAGTCTCTTAGTTGCAGTGATCTAATCAGCATATTTACAGAGGTAGGCCTCAGTCCATCTGGAGAATGTGTATGACAACCAGAACATATTCAAAGGAGGCACATTTTTCATTTGAGATCAGGTCAATTTGCAAATTCACGAAGTGTCTGAAGGGTGTGTCATGTGCCGTGGGAGTTGTTTTGACAGGCTTCTCCCGAGCTGTATGTAAGACAAGTTGTGCAGTGGGTGCAGTACATCTGTGCACTGGTTGGGAACCTGGGAGCAAACCAGTATTATTTTGGAACTTTGCGGTAGTTTTCCCCTTACTTGAATCCAACACAGAGTGAGAAACACTTGCCAAGTATGGCAGCAATGAATAGGGGGCCACTAACCGCCCCGTGCTATCACGCCCTAGGCGATCAGAGTAACACACACAACCTTTAGTTTCCCAGCTCTGTTTCTTGTTCTGGGGGGCCGCCTCTTGGAGGTCCGCCAATCTGGAAAGGGATGCTAGGAGGTCCTCAAATGAGAGAAGGAAAGGTAGCACACTTAATCCGAAAGCCTGAGGGCAATGGAGGGCCGTGTTTTTGGCATACTGGTTGCCAAAGCATTTCCCTGCAAAATGCTGTCTGAACACCAGGTATGGCCTTACATTTGACAATAGCCAACTCGGTGGGTAACAACATAGCGTTAAACAGTGCTTCAACATAGGATGCATTGAGGATAGGGGTACCTTGGGCAGTGAGATAACCTCTCTGTTTCCAGAGCGTTCCATAATCATGAGAGATACCAAAGGCATAGCAGGAATCGTGTATATCATGGCTGTGCGTTGTGTGGCGATCGTGCAGGCCCTGGTGAGGGCAATAAGTTCAGCACCCTGTGCTGATCTTACTGATGGGAGCTAGAACGCTTCTATGGGCTCAAGGTGGTACAGACTGCAAATCCTGCCCGTCAATTTCCTGTGGAATCTTCTAAGCCACAAGCCGTCAATAAAGTTGTAGCTCTGGATTGGGGAGGGGGACATCTTTGAGGTCGGGTCGTAGATAAGAAACTATGTCAAATGCAGCAAGTCAATCATGGGGGGTCACTATCATGAGAAGTGGGTAAAAGGGAGGCATGATTCAGAGGGGCACATCTGATGAGGTGGATATTGGTGGTGGAGAGGAGTAATCTTTTCCATACTTGGTGAGGCGGGCCGTTACTAGGTGTTTTGTTTTAACCAATAGAAAGGGTGGCACTGCCTCATTTGTGTGGTGTGCCAGTGCGATGGTGTCAACTTTGGAGAGCAGGAGTGCAGCAGCAGTCACCGCCTTTAGATATTTGGGAAAGGCAGATGCTACATGGTCTGAGAGCGGCCGTAGGCTACTGGGCATTGTAGGTTCCCATGATTCTGTGCGAGTACACCTAAGGCATAGCCCTGTTTCTCATCACCGAACATGGTGAAGGATTTGGAATAATCTGGGAGGGCTAGGGCAGGGGCGATGGAGGCCAGTTTTAATTTTGGCCAACGCAGTGGTGCACTCTGGAGATCAGGTTAGTTTACCAAGCAATGCATCTAAAAGCATCTTTTTCATCGGTGCAACACTGGAAGCATAACCAAGAATCCAAGGGCTGCAAAAATTGCTCATTCCCAAAAAGGAGCAGAGCTGTCTCCTGGCGTCAGGGATAGGGCATTGAAGGATGCATAAAACACGGCCAGTATCGTTACTCTTTGTGGATTGTGACAGAAAATAATGCTGATTGCAGATCAATGCACGTATAGAAGGTGGCATCAGGAGGGAGTCATCAGAGTATAGTGATAGGATCTGGCACAACTGGATGAGAAGGGACGACAGCCTTATTAAGAGCTCTTAAGTCATGTGTGAAACGCTACTGGTCTGTGCCTTATTTGGCCAGAGGGAGTATGGGGGTATTTGCACGGCTTGTGGCATAGTGTAAAACACCTTGGTCAAGGCCTGATTTAATGACAGGCTTGATACTTTCTTCTGCTTGGGGTGAGATCCTATACTGTGGCAGAGGAACTGCTTTATTCAAGGTGACGTGTACTGGTGATGCTCATAATGAGACAGAGTGAGTCCAGGAGGTTTTGCAATTATGTGGGTGGGGGAGACAGTACACTCTGGAGGGGGTGGTGGGAGATTCAGCCTATTCAGACTGTGGAACTTCTAGGTAAATACCCTCCATGGAGCACTTAATTATACAATCCATTTTACACAATGAAATCAATACCCAACAAGCAAGTGAACATGGGCTAAGGAGAAAAGCATGTTGGTTAGAAATGGGACCAATTGAAACAGATAGAGTTGGCTGTTGGATCATTGTCCCAGACATTCCATAATTTGATCAGAGACATTGACATGAGGGAAATCTACTGCCTTTAGCGTAGAGCAGCTGGCAAAGGTATCAACCAGTGTACTTTTTGTCCCTGAATGTTGCACTGGAGATAAGGACCGAACTGGTCCAACGTGAGCAAAGCAGCAGCCACCAGCACAGCCGAGTCAGTACAGCTGAGAGGTAAAGCAAGTTATTATTAGAGAAAGACAAACAGCAGAATACCTTAATACAGAATGACAAGGGACAGGTGTCAGACGGAGAGTTGTCCTGGTGTTTGGACAAAACTCATCTTATATAGCCTGGCAAGTTTCCATGACATTTGGTAATACTAGGAAGCAGACATTTGTGAAGAAACCTGGCAGTTATATACATGGTACATTGTGTAGCAAGATAAGTACGCAACTTTAGCTAAACACAACGAAATACTCCTTATAAAGTGGTGTTTGTACACAGCAAGGGAAAGGTACGGGGAACTGGGTGGGTAGGTTGTGCAGGATAAGCCATGGTGAAGGATCTGGGGCCTTGCAGGGGAGGGTGATTGCAAGGAGATATAGTATCAGGACAATCCTGCCACATCAGTCCTAACATTATCAAGTTAAGGGGCAAGAAAGTCTTGCCTGACCTTCCTCTTAGTCAACAAAGAGGGGAGATGAGTTGAAGGGACCGAGATGTAAAGTGAACAATGGCGTGATCCGAGGGAGAGTGAATTAGAGAGTGGATAGGCTGGTAATGGAGTGAATTGAGGGAGCGGTCAGATACGAGGAATTTAAGCTCAAGTGGCTGCAGACAGCTTGGGGAGATTAAAATCCCTCAGTATGACAAAGGGGATGCTGGTAGGTAGTGACTCAGGGAAAAGGGTCAGATTAAGGAAGAAGTTTAGAGGACCAGGGTGTCAATAGAGAGCCAGCACTGAGTAGGAGCTACTGGCGGTGCATCCGCTAAAATAGCTACAGTAATGACTATTTATGCAAAGTTGTTTATAGCAGTTTGTTTGGTGTTGCGGTGAATGATCAACGGACCACTCAAGCCTCAGTTAGGTACAAAAAGGTTTATTATACAATACAACGAGGCAAAGGGCTCAAGATGAACTGGATAACAATGGGGAGCAATCGGAGGAGAGATTCCAGGTTGCTTAAGAGCTGTAGTCCTTCAGAATATCACTCACTTCCTTTGGGCTGTGCCTTCTGGTGGTCAAATAAAAGTTACTCAGTCTTTGGGGTTTCAAGTGTACCCCGCACTTTTCTTGGCTTTATAAAGACCTTCTCAATCGTCCTGGTCAGGATATTGAATTTCTAGGTGACCACTTCTACCAGCTGGACCTGAGGGGCCATGGATTGTTTCACATGATGCCATTTCTCAGTAAGCGTTTGACAAATCTCACTAAATCCAGGCTGCCAATGGTTATTCTGAGGTTATTCTGCTTCTCCCGTTCTCACTTTCCTTCCATGCTTCTTATGGCCTCTTCATCTTCGGAGACTTCTGCGTGCTCCCCCTCCTTGAATCCTCACCATTTTCCTTTTATTTTTTCCTCCTCCAACTCTGCTTCCACTGTCCCAATATGCTCCTTCTTAGTCCCACTTCTTTGCCTCCTTTCTCTGCTCCTGCGCCCCCTTCCTTTTAGCAGATATTTCAAACTTCTAAGTTTAGTTCTCCCCTTCTCCAGGTCTTTACGCTCTTCCAGCTCTGCACTTTCCTTCTTCCTACTCGTCTCTCTGCTTCTGTAGCTCCAAATCCTGCTCCCGCCTGGTTGCTCTCATCTAATATCACTACTAGGCCAGCAGGCAATAAATAAAAACAGACACTAAACACATTTACTGGCATACCAGGCTTATTCACTGCACCAAAAATAAATATGGCACAGACAAACACCTGAAAAAATGCAGGTGACACATTTAAACATAAATAATAACTTGGGTATTTAATGGCCTCTTTATTGAAAACATTCAAAATAACATTGGTGGAGCAGATCTGAACCTGGGACCCAGTTGACTGAGGGGTCAAACAGATGATGCTTGAAGGAAACCCTATGTCACATTCCCCTCCCCTTTGCAGTGTGTTATTGGCCAAACCTAGCAGGTGCTTTGAACGCCGATTGAATGGCAAGGAACTACCTAGAGCAGAAATGGTAAACCGTGTCTCAGAAAGCTCTGTCGGGTATTTATCAGAGAAAAATTGAACCCAAAAAAAGTGGTGAAATGTTTTAGTGAGACAACAGATTCTGCTGATGCAAAAAAGTGTTTTCATATATATAAATAAATGGCTGCTCTCAAGTACAGTAGTTGGAGTAAAATATTACTGCTATGTGACACAAAGCAGTCAAACACATCTCTCACTCAATTTAACATTATATTAACAAGAAATAAGTTTAAATTCTTCTAGGCAACTCTTGGTCAAAAAGACCCTAACAGTTTTTATTAGAACATAAACATACCAATATGGCATCTAGTGAACAATGTGATTCAGCACACCAGCACCTCTACTAGTCACCTAGTATATGCTTACGTATAAAAAGGAAACGCTGATGTGTGGCCGGATTTTCAGAGTAGACTTTGCCATTCCAGGTAAGAAACTCAAATTGATAGGTTTAATGTTCTTAAAAAAAATAATAAAAGTTATTTCTTGGGATACTAGAACAAAAACATATGTTATTAAGTAATACAGTGCCCACGCTACGTAAAAACTCTAAACAACCTACACAGATAATTGCTACTGTTTGATTCTAGTTACCAAATTTAAAATTCTAGAAAATATGTCATACATTTTATCAATTTATATGTTTTGTTTACTTTTAAGAACTATGCCTTCTCAAGAGTTAAGGCGGGGAATGTGAAGAATGAACTGATGTGTTAAGAGAGAATAGTTATTAGAACAAATTAAGTCTTGAAAAAGTGCACAGTTTGTACACAAATAATGGTCTACCTACAGTATTATTGACTAGCTGACAACAGCAGTACAGGAAAGCTCTTTTTTGTGCCTATCTGGCTCGATGAAGAAGCCATTTTCAAATAAGAATACCTAATGTAAAGAAAAACAATTTCAAAAGATACATTCCCCTTCAAAGCAACAAAACTATAAACACACCAAAAGAACGAAAACACAGTTTTACTGTAGTATTATTTTACTTCAAAAAATAGGTTTTACAAAATACCATTTACCATCTAAGAAACTTTCCTGCAAAAGACCTAAACACAGCATTCTGTGAACGGTTTGTACAGTGAGATGCACAGATATTGAGGACAGTAAGTAGAGAAACATGGCTTATACTAAACAGCCATTTGACAAAAATGTGGAACATGGAGTTAATACAGAATTCCAAAGTAAAAATGAATCATGTAATGTAAGCATGGAGTACAAAATGTAAAAAGCTTCTTTAAAATGGTTTGAAAATGGTACCAAGGTCATTGTCACAGCTGTTTCAAAAATACTTCAAATTAATAGATTTAAACACAAACTATGAATTTAAATACTAAGCTCTGAAACAAAATTTCATATCTAACCAATTTGATATGGATGCCAAGGATGTTCCTATTGTAAGGCTAACATACAAAGGTGCTGAAAGTACACAGTAGAATTAAAGTAAGACATTGCATAATTCATGTCAGACATTCATATTTCTTCTTTGAGGTGACAACTAGTGTCCAGATGCTAAACCCCACAAACCAGTTACAATATGTATAATTGTTACATTGATTTAATGTCACCAGTTCGCCATATTCCTAGATATGTATATTAAATGATATTGATAATTCAGGCAAAAGCTACGTTCTCTGCTGCATTCTTGCAGCTTTAAATTTTGAAATCCTCTTTGTAGTTTCTTCAGTTGCTTCAGTCACAGCTTCTTCAGCTTTTCGCTCAGGGATTGTTGGTAAAGAACAATGAGCAATGCTTAAGAGTGGAATAGATGGCAAAGCATGTTCTTTTTCTATGACAGTACCAGAAAATGCCTAAAAGAGAAATAAAAACAAATAAAATTCTAATCTGTGCAGTTGTCCCCACAAGAGTAATACTTTAAATTAGCCCTAATAGCCATTTCATGAATTGGATGTATAGGTATAGTATTAGATCAATAATATTCATAAGCCATCAATTTCCAATTAAGCTTAAAACACGGCTTGCAGAATAAGGGTTGTCACAAGTAATCAGCTAATAAGACATGCATTACTTACCGTAATAGCATTTCTGATGATTGTATCTGCTTAGATTGACAGGATGTGCATATAGTCCATCATCTAGTGGTAATTGCAGAGTATTGCATCTGGTCTTTCGAGGATCGAAAGGGGACGTCGACATGGGCGTGCCTTAACACTATCCCTAACGTGACGTGTAGTGTAGCTAATATCCCTCGCTCGTCGAGGTCCCTCTGATTGTATTTTTTATGCCGTGAGGGAGCCTTATGACTAACTTGCGTACAAAGAGAGAGATAAGAAGTAGTAAGATGTCTATGTTCCTAACAACTGAGTGGGGAGGAAGGGTGGGCGCATGTGAATCTAAGCAGATACAATCCTCAGAAATGTTATTACGTTAAGTAATGCATGTCTTCTGATGCTTATGAATCTGCTTAGAATCACATGCTGTGCATAGACTAGCGAGTAGTACCCGGAGTTGGTGGTGAGATGTGAGAAAAAACAGTAGTGAAAAGATGTCTTCGTACTGCTTGTCCCACCTGAGAATCAGACCTAGAGCGAGTGTCTAGGCAAGTGTTTTGTAAAGGTTTGTGCAGAACTCCAGGTTGCCACCTTGCAAATGGATTCAAGGGGAACATTTGCAATGAAAGCTATGGAGGCCCCAATGCCCCAAGTAGGTTAGGTTTGAAGGGCAGCTCTCTCCTGGCAAGAGTGTAGCAGAGTGTGATGCAATGGACAATCCACCTTGAAATGGCTTATTTAGAGGTGTCCTTCTCTACCGCTGCCATTGAAAGGAAAAACTGGTTTGTTTTCCTTAGTGGTTTAGTTCTTTCCAGATAGTACATGACTGCCCTGCGCACATCAAGCGTGTATAGGCTTCTTTCTGCAACGTCAGTGGGGTTCTGGAAGAATGTGGGTAGTTCCATTGACTGGTTCACATGGAACTTTGAAATTAATTTGGGTGCAAACCGTGGGTGAGTGCGCAGAACCCCTTATCTCTGTGAATTGTGACAAAAGGGTCTAGAATTGAAAGGGCCTGTAGCTCTCCGACTCACCTTATTGAAGTGACTGCCACTAGGAAGGCAGTCTTGTAAGTGAGTGCTTTGAGGCTCGCCTTGTGCATAGGTTCAAAAGGAGATCCCATAAGTCTAGTTAATACCACATTTAGGTCCCATCCGGGAGCAGGGTTAGAAATAGGGGGATTAATTCTTTTAACCCCTTCCATGAAATCTTTAATTACGGTGATCTTCCACTAAGACACCTTTCGCTGGGACGTGGTGTAGGCTGAATGTGCAGCTAAGTGGACCTTCAGGTAATTAAAAACTAGACCAGAGTCTAGTAGGTGAGTCCGGTATAGTACAATATAAGTAGGAGAGCAGTCAATGGGATGGATGCTCTTGGAATTGCACTAGATGATGAAGCGTTTCCACTTATTGGAGGAGCAATGTTTGGTGTTAAGCTTTCTTGCTTCACTAAGTATATCCATGCATCTCTGAGGAAGTTGGAGATGCCCAAACTCTATGATCTCAGGAGCCAGGCCGCTAAATTGAGAGTCTGTGGGCATGGATGAAGTGTTTCCCCCTTGCCCTGTGATAGAAATGTTGTATGGGCAAGGTAGTTTCATCGGAGGGGAGAGTGACATCTCCATCAGATGGGAAAACCAGAGTTGGGGGGCCCACATCTTGTGCATTATCTTGTTGAACAGGGGATTTGGGGGGCTTTAGCGTAAACACATTTTCGTGACCATGTTATCTAGAGACCGTTCCCCTTGGATCGGTTTTGAGGCTACCTGAGGCGTAACCTGGGCATTGTGAGTTCTCCAGAGTTGCGAACAAGTCGATCTCTGGGAAGCCCCATTCTGTGTAAACATTGGAGACTATGTCTTCGTGTACTCACCATTCATACTCTATGGGCAGCGGCAAGTCTCTGCTGAGCACGTCTGCCAGAAGATTGAGTTCCCCTGGAATGTGTTGAGACAGGAGGAACATCTTTTGTTTGAGAGCCCACTTCCAAATGTTCTGGGACAGTATGGATAGCCCTGGAGAGCAAGTGCCCCCTTGCTTGTTCAGGTAGTACATGGCCGTGGTGCTGTCCGTGAGGACCAGTATGGCCTTTCCCTGCAATTGTGTCTGAAAAGCCTTCAGAGCTTCGAACACTGCTAACAGCTCCAACAGGTTTATGTGGTTGGATGTTACTGCTGGGGACCAAACGCTGTGCGCCGTCTGCTGAAGGGGGTGAGCTCCCCACCCCGTGAGAGATATGTCCGTCCTGAGAGTGGCTTCTACTGCAGGGGTGGTGAAGGTTTTCCCCTTCAAGAGGTTTTCCCTCAACCACTACTGTGGAGAGAGAACGAGGGCTGCTGAGAAAACAACTAGATTGTCCCATTGTCCGCTGGCCTGACCCCACTGGCTGTTGAGCCACTCTTGCATGGGGCGCATGCGCAAACGTGCGTGAGGGACCAAATAAATGCAATATGCCATCATCCCCAACAGTCGCATGGCCTTGCGTACTGGCGCCTCTCGACTGGCTACATATTCAGGGATCTGAAACAGCATGTTTTGAACCCTCTCGTTGGAGGGGAAGACAAGGCCGTCTTCTGTCCGAATTAGGGCCCCCAGAAACTGCTTGACTTGGCTGGGGTCTAGGCTGGATTTCTTCTTGTTTATGGAGAATCCCAGACTGAAGAATAGGTCCATTGTCTTTATGAGCCAGTCCTCGAGGCAAGGATAAACTGGGATGGATTGCCTGCGCAGGTGAGCTGCTGCAACTGCCAGCACCTTTGTTAATACTCTTGGGGCTGAGGCAATTCCGAAGGGAAACACCTTGAACGGATAGTGTTTGTTCTCTATCATGAACCTTAGGTATTTCCTGTGTGCCAGCAACATTGAAATATGAAAGTATGCATCTTTCATGTCCAATGTTGCCATGCAATCCCCCAGTGTTAGAAGAGGGATTACTTCTTGCAGCGTTATTGTAACAAAACAGCTCCCAGACTCCTTAGGTTGATTTGCTAGGTTTATTAGTATCATTACAAGCTGTCAATCAGGTTACATATAAGTTACATATAGGACAATAAAAAACTGGCAGCCCAACACCCAGGCCTCTGGCTGAACAACTGACCAGGTTAGAACATTCACCCATGCATTCCATCACTCAGGCATAAACACTCCACATGACATCACAACATTCCTTCTGCAAAGCCAAGCCATGCACAACACATCTCCTCCCTTTGCATTGCACATCACACACAGCAAAACGTTACACAACACATCTCCCCTCTTCCGACAACAGCGCAAGACATTACACAACACATCTCCACACACAGCAACATAAGCCATTCACACCGACTTGCATCATCAGGGCTAGCACACAACACGTGCTCTGACACTCTACCACTCACCTCATACTTGATGCACTAGCCAGGCACACCAGGACCAACAACCAATATCCTTGTCACACTTCGGACCCTGATGAGAGTGGAAGGAGTTATAGAAGCGCACACAGTACAGTTAAACACAGTCGCACTGCATGTGCACAGAGAAAAAAAATCGAATTATTTGTGGTAAATAAACCACAAAGTCGGGGTAGTGTTTGACCATGCAATGCCTAATACCACAGACATGCCCATACCAAAGTCGGGGGCGCTACCACCCAGTTACCAAACCAATCACCTTGCATGACTAACTTCAGTCACACCCCGACAATTGGTGGCGCTACCACCTCACAAAGCCATACATGGAATAACCATGCATAACCTATTATAGTCACGGACCGACGGAACTGGTGGCGCTACCACCAGAAACACACGTACACTGTTTAACCATGCGCGACTCATCACAATCACTCCCAAACCAAACTGGAGGTGCTACCCCCAGATACCATACCATGTGGCGCTACCTCTCAAATACCCTTGTGGCATACCCATCCACATCCAAACTGAATGTTAGGCTGAAGGCGCTACCCCCAGCAACCACATTGAGAGATAAGACATGCTGACCTGGCACTCACACCATCAGCAACCATACAAGCTTCACCCAAAACCAAAAAACATGGGAAGCACTACCCCCTCAATCACCAGACAACCATATCAACACCCATACAAGGGATAATTGAAAGTGCTACCCCCAAAAAGACTAATCTGCCCGGATCCATACAGAACTTCCATACCCTACTCCATACATCACATATTACACAATATGTAGTTCACATTGCAATATTTTCAGCATTAGTTTGAATACATTTCTTAAAAAACACTATATATGCCATGAAGCCCAAACAACATCCATTCCTAAAAGTCCAATGTGCTATTTAGCGACCTAAATGCTCAAAATCCTCAAAAAGTTACATCTAGTCTCTAAAACATTAGATGTCATGAACCCGACCCAAATCCAATCCTAAAAGTCCATGTTGTCAAATAAAAGTCCATGTTGTCATGGGACAACGTAAATGCTGAAAATTCTCAAAGAAGTCAAAAACTAAACATTCAGGAAAACCCTGACTTCCATACTAGTTTTGGACCATACCATACACTTTACTCCATACTAAAAGCCCATGTCGCTTGCTACGACCCCAAACTGCAAATCCTCAAGAGTGTCAAATCTAAAACACACTCATCACATCCAAACCATACCCATCCATACTTAAAAACAAAACACCAGATACCAGCCTGCAATCCATCTATGTGCATCAAAGTAAATGAAACACAGATAAGCACATAAACACAATACACCCTAGGATGCTCCACATAGTAAATTTTCCTTCAATCCATAGAGCAAGCAACTTCAACCATTTTACCAAAGTCCATAGCTCCATAGCTTAAAGCATACGTAGTTTTACCCAAATCCAGGCTCCATGGATCTGTCCCACGCTGTACCATGTCCAAACACCTCCATCGTGCAGATGTGTCCACAATGTTGCCAAACTGCGCAGCTTTTACCAACCTCCATTACGTATTCCGATCCCCTGCATTAGTACTCATTGCAGGTTTGTCCAACCACTCCAATCCTTTGACCACCAGACCTTCTATGTCCCACTGTCTTCCCTTATGGGCTATGGACAAGCTCCATCATCAGCTCGAACTCTCCAATGCACAGATGGGAAAGTTTCCCATAGTTGTAAGTGCAATAATGACATGCACATAAGCCCAGCTATGATGTTAGACTTCAGTGCACATAACCGGAGTAGCAGTTTTTAGTGCACATAACCACAGCAGTTATTCTCCAGACCATCAGACTCCTCTCTCTTGCACATAAGACTCGCTTCACCTGCCATGCAATTGATGCCGAGCATCCAAGCGCTATGCATCTTCCATTGAATGGCTCCCCAAAACTGGGAAGATGACTCCACAAAAATGCCCCTGGTTCATAATAATCTGGCTAATAACCAATCAGTTGTTCCCTCTCCTGCTTATGAGACCCAGCTCTGCCTCTCTCTCCTGCTGATGGAAACAACTCCCCTTTCTTCAACTTAAGAGTTGGCTTCCCTTTTTCAGCCCTGCAGTACCTTGCCACCCTGGGTGATGGGACTTACTTCATTTGGGGGAAGTGTTGTCCTCTTCTTCCTTCCTGCACCCCCCGCAGCAGGGCACCAGCTTTACATCTGTTTCACGCGTAGATTCTTCTTTTAAAAGACCAACTCGTCACCAATGTAACGAGGCAGCTCCCAGACTTCTTAGGTTGACTTGCTAGGTTTATTAGTATCATTACAAGCTGTCAATCAGGTTACATAAAAGTTACATATAGGACAATAAAACACTGGCAGCCCATCACCCAGGCCTCTGGCTGAACAACTGACCAGGTTAGAACATTCACCCACGCATTCCATCACTCAGGCATAAACACTCCACATAACATCACAGCATTCCTTCTGCAAAGCCAAGCCATACACAACAGTTATCATCCAAAATTTTTGTGGTTTGACAAATTTGTTTGCTGGGCGCAAGTCTAGCACAGGGCGCAAGGTGAGATCTTTTTGGGTACAAGGAAGTACACTGAAAAAATACCCTTGTTTACCTGCAGAACGGGCACAACTTCGATTGGCCCTTTTCCTGCAGGATCTTGACCTCTTGCAGAAGGATCTTCAGGTGTTCCGGTGTTAGACGCCTGTACTTCGGTGGTCTGAATTGAGATGGCTGGCTGAACTCTATGCAATAACCATGGGTGACGGACTTGCGTACCCACGGGTCTGTGGTAATCACCTCCCATGTGTGTAAGAATGAGGCTATATGTCCCCCGATCGGGGAGGCACGGGAGGAGAGCCGAATCCGCAAGTCATTTCTGATTGGAGGCCGGGGAGCCTCTAGGGGTGGCATTGCAACCTCTTCCTTTGCCACAGTGCTGTCCTCTAGGCGGATACTGATTTGAGGCAGCGGACCGATGTCCTGAGGACCATGTGTTACCCCGCTCCATATTGGTTATGTGGGGAACGTGGGTAGGACTGTCAGCAAAAGGAGCGGCGAGAACTTCCACCTCACCACTGAAACGGCCTTTGAGTGATCTGGTTTAAAGATTACAAAGTCTCATGTTATTTTTTCGCAGTTTCGAGCGACTCATCTACAGCTTTACCAAACAGGTTAGAGTCCTCCACCGGTTTGTTGATAAGGGACGATTGTGTTTCCAGCTTGGACCTTGAGTTTTTTAACCAGGCATGCCTCTTCAAAAGAGTTCTGCCTGCTGTCTCCCCAGCATCTAGGTTATTCTTAAGGATATTATGATTTACCCGTCTACCCTCTGATACAACCGTGAGCAAACGTGAACGTACAGCTTCAGGGACCTCTTGCAGGCCATCCTGTAGCAGGTTCCACTGAACATCGCAATAGCTGCCCAACAGCGTGGTAATCCTGGTGGAATACGCTGCCGCAGTAGTGACACGCTCTCCTAGGGCATAGAGCATCTTGCAGTCTTTGTCCGACGGTGCCTCACCCGTGCACAAGGGTAATCCCGCCCTCTTTCTAGTTGTAGTGACCACGAGAGAATCTGGGGTGGCATGTCCCCAAATGTACAGAGGGTCTGTAAGGGAGGCGTGAAAAAGTCTCTCCACCCGTGGGTTCACAGCCCTGGTCTGTAAAGGTGTCAGTAAAGAAGGGGTGATGCGCCACTTAATGGAGTTTAGTAAAGGGATAGCCTTGACTTGCAGAATATTCCTACACGAAGATAGTGTCTTGCACTGCTTCTTGCGTGGCTATCTGAAAATGTTCGGCTGCTTTTTTCAGAATAGCATTAAATGCCATCTGGTCATCTATGGGAGATGCCTGTCGCAGAGGTGGGAAGGCGGGAGGATCCATGTATAGTGTGTCAGGATCTGGGGTATTGATAGGCGACAACCATGGTGGGTTATCCACCGGTGGCTCATCTCCCCAATCTGGGGCCTTGTCAGTGGGATCCTCAGAGGGATCATCCTCTTGTAAAAAGGGGTTTTGAGGAACCTTCTGATCCGTCAGGTCAAAGGCCTCATGAAGAGGGCAGGAGGTCCTCTGAAATTTAGACACTGTGGGGCAAAGGTCCTCCCCACTAGACCTCTTGGGTGTGGTAGTTTAGTTTATTATTTGTAGAACGCACCCAACCCTGAGGTATCTGGGCACTTGAGCTTAGGTAATTGTTACAAGTACATCCATATAGAAACAGTTGACACAAGGTAGGTTGATATGGGTTACAGAATAGTCAACATAAAAAAATCAGCAAGGCTACATAAGCAGTGGAGCAATTCGCACATTTAGGTGGTCGATTCCGGAAGAGAAAAGTTTAATGTTGCTGGGCAAAGAGCCAAGCTTTGACTTTATATCTAAAGTTCCAAAAAGAAGGTTCCGCCCTAATGGCTGTAGGGGGGAGTTCCAGCACTTAACAGCTAGTACAGGGAAACTGGACGCATCTGCAGTTTTCTTTTTGTACTTAGGGATGTTGAGGCAGTGTGAATAGAAGGATATTGTGGGTCTAGATGGCTGGTTCCTAGTGAATTTCTCAGCCAAATATTTAGGGGCTGTGTTAGGCATTTATGTGTGATGACTATGTGCGATGACGAACGTATGCAGCGAGTTTCTGTCATGCGCTGGGATACAGCTTGCGTTGCGTGGCAGAGATGTGATTAGCACGTGGGATATTTAAGGCAGATCGAAGAGCATTGTTCTGAAGGACTTGTAGTTTATTCAGATTGCGTTTGGTAGAGCCTAGGAATAAAATATTGCAATAATCCAGCTTAGATAAAAAACAATGCCCTGGCGAGCGTAAGGCAGCTGTTAGTGGACAAGGTTTGCAGGCATTGATCAGCTTATTTGTGTATGCTGTAGTTGAGGCTGTAATGTTAACTTGTTTTTTGTAGGAGTGGACAACTAAGGTTTTGACTTCATTGGCAACTTTAGTGATGTTTCCGTCAATTTTGAAAGTCTTGTATCGTGCGTCCAGACCGTTTAAGCGAGCTGGGGATCCAATGATCAGAAGCTACGTTTTGTCGTCCATGCCTAAATTTCAAGGTAAATGTCATTTAATATTTTTGAGTCTTTATCATAGCAGCCAGTGAGCGTAATGAGGACCTGGGTGTCATCAGCATAATTTGGGTATGTGACAGCCAGGCTATCAAGACAGTCAAACAGGAGCTTTGTAAAAATGTTATGCAGTGTGGGCAAAACACACAAACCCTGAGGGACTCCACAGTAGATCGGTACTGGATCAGCAGATGCTGTAGGTGCAAAGATCCTTGCTCTATTCGAGAGAAAGGATTGGATCCAACTGGCGGTGTTTGGAGAGAATGATGCAGCTGAGGTCAAGTGCTTGGTAAGGATCTGATGGACTATGTGATCAAACGCTGCCGATAGGTCCAGCAGTAGAAGAATGGCCCGATTGCCTTTATCTTTGGCTTCATCCATTTGGATTTTTAGATCCAGGAGGGCAGTTTCAGTGCTGTGCCTAGGTCTGAAACCAGATTGACACAAGCCCAAGAGGTTATTGTCCTCCCGGTGTTTTTGTATTTGTAGGTAGGCCGCTCCATCTAGTATTTTTAGGAGGAATGGGATTGTTATAGGTTGGTAATTAGTGGGTACGTTTGGATCAAGATTGGGTTTTTGGAGAAGGGGCATAACCCGGGGCTCTTTGAGGTTGTTAGGGACTGTGCAGCATTCAAAGGATGAGTTAATCAGTGCAGTGATGAATGGGGCTAGATCTTTTGTTCCTTCCTTGACAACAGATTCTGGGCATGTATCTCCCTGGCATCTTGATGGTTTTAGAACAGTGATGATGTTTTCAACTTCTTTTATAGTGAGTGTACAGAAGTAGAAAGGGTGACACAGCGGAAGTTGAGGGTCAGGCGAATTGCGAGATTTGGAGCTAAAAGCTAGGCTGTTCTTTTTAGTCTCAATTTTGGCTTGAAGTAAGGCTATTTTGTCATTTAAGGCTTTCTGGATATGGGTGCACCAGGCCGCATCTTTGTTGCAGGCGTCTGTAGGTGGAGCAGGGGATTCCAATTCCCTTAGTAAAGAGCTCTTTAGTACCAGATGTAGCGTTCCGAATTCTAACGTTATAGGTCTCTCTTTTGGTGATAAGAATAGCTGCTTTGAAAGTCCTAGCAGCAGTAGTGAACTTTTTCTTGTTGGGAATGAGGGTGTTTTTCTCCAAGTGGCTTCGACTGATCTTTTTTTGTTACGGAGGGTTTTTAGGTCAGCCGTGAACCATTTATTTAAATGGGCTATAGGTTTAGCCTTTCTTAACTTGTGTGTGTCCATTTTATTGAGAACTTGATCCAAGCTATAATTGTACAGGTCTACCAAAGAAGACGGGTCCTTATCTAGTTTTTTGGAAGTATCGATAATAGGCTGTAGTAGAGTATTGGGTTGTCTAGAGTTATGTTACGATTGTTTCTGGCCCAGGTTTGTGGGGCAATTGTGGTGCTCTAATCAGGGCGAGCGTTCACCTGTATGCTAAAGGTAATGCAGTGAAGGTCTGATCAGGCACAAGGCGCATTGTTGAGAATTGTAGTAGTACAGTTTAGGTCTGCAAGCCAGTCCAGTGTTTTGCTCTTGTTGAGGGTAGGCTCATTGATACAGTGCTTGAAGCCAAGTTGTGAGATAGAATTTTCTATGGCTGTGGCATTGAGGTCATTTAGGTCATGCAGGCCTAAGTTAAGATCCCCCAAAAAGATGATTTTAGAATCAAGTTTGGTGTTTTGGGTAAGGAGGAGGGTAATGTCTTCCTCGAAGGTGGACATTGAGCCAAGGGGCCGGTAGATGATGGACTAGAAGGGTATGGCTGAGAGAGGGATTCTGACTGACAGAAGTTCGGCCGGAGGGACGCTAGCTTTGGGAAATTCTCGAAGGCCCAGATGTGATTTGGCTATGAAGGCCACTCCCCCACCTTTGCCAGTGCATCTATCTGCATTGATAATTGTGTAGTTATCTGGGAGAGATAAAGACAGAGTAGGTCCAGCTGTAGGGTATAACCAAGTTTCTGCCATGGCAAGGAAGTCAAGTTGGTTGCTGGAGATGAAGTTGACTATGTCAAGGGCATGAGCTAACAGGGATCTTGCATTGATCAGAGCTCCTTTGATGCATCTGGTACACCAAGTACTGGAGTTATAGTAACAGGTGCGCAGGGTTTTTTACTGGGGTCAGGTGACCTCATAGGAGGCGTTGTGGGCAGGGTATTGATCAGACTATTAGCGTCCAGTGGAGTATGAGCCCTAATTGTCATCTTATTGCCGAGAAAACGTGAACCCAGTCTAGCGTTCCTCCGGCTGAGTGGACATGGAACCAGTGGCGTGGGTGGTGATGTGAAAAGATGGATCCATTCCGCAGGGGTGAAGGGACAATAGACATTGTTGACTGGCGCTGATTTCACAACAAGCTGAGGTGAATAGGGCTGAAGGGAAGGCAGGATCCTTGTTGGTGCTATAGTGTGAAACGGGGGTAAGAGAGTAGCCATGGTGAGCGTTACTCTCTGTAAGGTGGCCATGTGAAAGGGAGCAAGTAGCATAGGTTAGAATTCTAAAGGTTGCCTTGGAGCGTGCAGTGCAAGAGTAGGTGGGAACTTGCAGGTGTAGCAAACCACCTATGGCTAGATGCAACAATATATGATATGTACAAGATGGATGCAGCACAATAGGGTAAGCAATAGGGTAAGCAATAAAGATGCAACCCTCTAGGCTTGATGCAGTACAATAGGGTAAGCAGCATAATACAAGCTTCAACCCTCTAGGCTAGATGCAGTAGTATGATATGCGGCAAAATGCGGAGTACAGCCCTATAGGCCTGATACATCACAAGGTGGTATGCAATAAAAAGCAGGAAAAAAGCTCTGTGTGCTTGATGCTACAATATAGTATACGGCCCAGTGGAATAAGCGGTAGGCTGCTGGGAACCCCACCAAGGCAGGGTGCACCACAATGGGCTTGTTACATGTGAGCATATAGCAACACACTAGTATTAACTCTGCAAGGGTAGATGCTTCACAGAGGTGCAGCGTATGAGAAAAGTCAGGGCGTAAACCTTTCTGAAAAGTCTACGAACCTTGCAAGCCTATTCATACACCCCTCAAACCTATACCTGGTCCATAAAGAGGAGCCAGAGGGATCCAGAGGGGGAAAAGGCTCATCTTGGGGACCTACCTGCTTAGAACATCGAGATTTACCAGAAAGTTTTAGATAAAGGCTTGGGGCTTTCAGAATAGTCTTCCTGCCTTTCCCAGTGTGTGGATGTATCTTTCAACCTGTCTTTGGGCTTATTTGCCACCGAAACAATCTTGATGTTTGGCATCTCTGCGAGGGGTTTTGACTGTTGCAGTGGGTTAGTCGTAGATTTCGACGTTGCCGGAACCTTATGCGTCGGCATGCTCTTAAGACTGACGCCCTTGTCAGTGGAGTGCCTGGACGAATGCCGCTTACGTGGTTGCAGAGAGGGCTGCCGACCGCGTGGATCGGCGGGTTCCTTCGAGGAGCTTGGTGTCCTGGACCGTCCCGACAAATCCGTCGAGGCGGTACAGGGGGTTGTGTGCTTGCCTTTATGAGAAGGAAGGTGCGTCCCTGTCGCAAGGATGTACACTCCCCGTGGTAGAACCATCGGCCTGTATGGTGGGGCCAGGGACGGACGGGTCGGAGCGTGGTCGCTCTGATGAAAGGTCAATGGCATCCTTATCGCTTAACTCCTCGTCATTCTCAGCACCTGTGGCGGCGGCGGAGCTACCCTCGGCCTGCATCATGGTGTAGGCCGCCCACTGTTAAACTCGACACTCCTTAATCGTCTTCGGACGCAAGAGCTGACAAGACCGACAGGATGCCTCGTGGTGATCGAGGGAGACAAAAATTGCACCTCCGGTGCGTGTCCTTCCAGGGTACTTGCCTTTACAAGAAGGGCAACTTTTAAAAAGGTAAAGGTATCGACCATATTTAAAACCCTTTGTTCTCAGCCCATTGGCTATCTTCCCATATAGGGCTAGGACAGCCTACCACCATTACTTGGGGTGAATCCTGCTAAGGACCTTACTGCATAAGAAGCCTGACCTTACAAGTCCTTTACCTACTGAGAGGAGTAAGTGCACTAACCTTTTTGTATTCTTAGACATTGATACTATATTGCACTATCTTATCCAGACGATTTATTATAGATTAGGACTAACCACCAGCAGGACTAAAATAGTGGGCTAGCCCACAGTCAGGAGGACATCTATGGAAGAGCCAGCCCACACTGCCTTCTAAATTCTTTCTATGTAAGTAAGCACATTCTCTACTTATATACATATTCTTCCACACAAGGAACTTTATTCTTAGTAGTCACAATTGATGCATGTTATCCTTGTAGGTAAGCAAATAGGCTACTTATATATTCTTTCACGCATGGAACTTTAATTTAGTAGTCACAATATTGATGCATGCTACCCTACAAATTGCCCTAAATTAGGAAATATTGATGTCATTTAGCTTCTAAGGTACCTAGCATCTGTACATTGTTACTATGCCTCCTCTTTGTTAAACAGTGACCATTGAATTTAAAGGATGATGTAATGACCCACACAGAAAAAGCTTGTTGTGCCTCCGCTTAGTAGCTATGAAGCTATGTTTTCTTTATATGAGCATATGAAAATGAATATGTACTAGTATGTGTTACTAATATTGGATTATTAATTCTTTCTCTCTAGAGAATTATTATGTGTAAGAAAAAAATAATACTTTGCCCCTGATGAAGAGTGAAAACAACACTCGAAACGCGTTGGGCCAGATCAAGACCTTACTTTTTTGTTAAAATTTGAATAAATATCTGTTTTAGATAAAACATATGAATTGTCAAACATTAATTGGGTCAGCTTAGAGAGATTTTTTTTCCGGTAACCGGAAGAGCAATACATTCATTGAATTTATAAAACCAAGTACTACCTCAGACTTTAAATGATATCTTTG